>NC_034196.2:45465643-45483143 GCF_002021735.2 Oncorhynchus kisutch | reverse complement strand
TTCACAAGAAGCCAGACATGTTAAATCCGTCGTTCAGTGACGATTTTCTGGTTTTTCATATGAAACCTTTCCTCCTCTCATCATAACTCACTTTAGCTGATCACATTGACTGCATTTCAAAGGGCACTCATATTCCCTATATAGTACACTACTATAGACCCTATTCCCTATATAGTACACTACTATAGATCCTATTCCCTATATAGTACACTACTATAGACTCTATTCCCTATATAGTACACTACTATAGACCCTATTCCCTATATAGTACACTACTATAGATCCTATTCCCTATATAGTACACTACTATAGACCCTATTCCCTATATAGTACACTACTATAGATCCTATTAATTATATAATACACTACTATAGATCCTATTCCCTATATAGTACATTACTATAGATCCTATTCCCTATATAGTACACTACTATAGACCATATTCCCTATATAGTACACTACTATAGACCATATTCCCTATATAGTACACTACTATAGATCCTATTCCCTATATAGAACACTACTATAGATCCTATTCCCTATATAGTACACTACTATAGATCCTATTCCCTATATAGTACACTACTATAGATCCTATTCCCTATATAGTACACTACTATAGACCCTATTCCCTATATAGTACACTACTATAGATCCTATTCCCCTATATAGTATACTACTATAGACCCTATTCCCTATATAGTACACTACTATAGATCATATTCCCTATATAGTACACTACTATAGACCCTATTCCCCTATAGTACACTACTATAGACCCTATTCCATATATAGTACACTACTATAGACCCTATTCCCTATATAGTACACTACTATAGACCCTATTCCCTATATAGTACACTACTATAGACCCTATTCCCTATATAGTACACTACTATAGATCCTATTCCCTATATAGTACACTACTATAGATCCTATTCCCTATATAGTACACTACTATAGTCCTATTCCCTATATAGTACACTACTATAGATCCTATTCCCTATATAGTACACTACTATAGACCCTATTCCCTATATAGTACACTACTATAGACCCTATTCCCTATATAGTACACTACTATAGACCCTATTCCCTATATAGTACACTACTATAGATCCTATTCCCTATATAGTACACTACTATAGACCCCCAATTCCCTATATAGTACACTACTATAGACCCTATTCCCTATATAGTACACTACTATAGACCCTATTCCCTATATAGTACACTACTATAGACCCTATTCCCTATATAGTACACTACTATAGACCCTATTCCCTATATAGTACACTACTATAGATCCTATTCCCTATATAGTACACTACTATAGACCCTATTCCCTATATAGTACACTACTATAGACCCTATTCCCATATAGTACACTACTATAGACCCTATTCCCTATATAGCACACTACTATAGATCATATTCCCTATATAGTACACTACTATAGATCCTATTCCCTATATAGTACACTACTATAGACGCTATTCCCTATATAGTACACTACTATAGACCCTATTCCCTATATAGTACACTACTATAGATCCTATTCCCTATATAGTACACTACTATAGACCATATTCCCTATATAGTACACTACTATAGACCCTATTCCCTATATAGTACACTACTATATATCCTATTACCCTATATAGTACACTACTATAGACCCTATTCCCTATACAGTACACTACTATAGACCCTATTCCCATATAGTACACTACTATAGACCTATTCCCTATATAGTACACTACTATAGACCCTATTCCCTATATAGTACACTACTATAGACCCTATTCCCTATATAGTACACTACTATAGACCCTATTCCCTATATAGTACACTACTATAGATCCTATTCCCTATATAGTACACTACTATAGACCCTATTCCCTATATAGTACACTACTATAGACCCTATTCCCTATATAGTACACTACAATAGACCTATTCCCTATATAGTACACTACTATAGATCATAATCCCTATATAGTACACTACTATAGATCCTATTCCCTATATAGTACACTACTATAGATCATAATCCCTATATAGTACACTACTATAGATCATATTCCCTATATAGTACACTACTATAGACCCTATTCCCTATATAGAACACTACTATAGACCCTATTCCCTATATAGTAACACTACTATAGATCCTTTCCCTATATAGTACACTACGATAGACCCCTATTCCCTATATAGTACACTACTATAGACCCTATTCCCTATATAGTACACTACTATAGACCCTATTCCCTATATAGTACACTACTATAGACCCTATTCCCTATATAGTACACTACTATAGACCCTATTCCTATATAGTACACTACTATAGACCCTATTCCCTATATAGTACACTACTATAGATCCTATTCCCTATATAGTACACTACTATAGACCCTATTCCCTATATAGTACACTACTATAGACCCTATTCCCTATATAGTACACTACTATAGATCATATTCCCTATATAGTACACTACTATAGATCCTATTCCCTATATAGTACACTACTATAGACCCTATTCCCTATATAGTACACTACTATAGACCCTATCCCTATATAGTACACTACTATAGATCCTATTCCCTATATAGTACACTACTATAGACCCTATTCCCTATATAGTACACTACTATAGACCCTAGTCCTATATAGTACACTACTATAGACCCTATTCCCTATATAGTACACTACTATAGACCCCTATTCCCTATATAGTACACTACTATATATCCTATTCCCTATATAGTACACTACTATAGACCCTATTCCCTATATAGTACACTACTATAGACCATATTCCCTATATAGTACCTACTATAGACCCTATTCCCTATATAGTACACTACTATAGACCCTATTCCCTATATAGTACTATATAGACCCTATTCAAATATAGTACCTACTATAGACCCTTTCCCTATATAGTACACTACTATAGACCCTATTCCCTATATAGTACACAACTATAGATCCTATTCCCTATATAGTACACTACTATAGACCCTATTCCCTATATAGTACACTACTATAGACCCTATTCCCTATATAGTACACTACTATAGATCATATTCCCTATATAGTACACTACTATAGACCCTATTCCCTATATAGTACACTACTATAGATCCTATTCCTATATAGTATACTATTATAGATCCTATTCCCCTATATAGTACACTACTATAGATCCTTATTCCCTATATAGTAACACTACTATAGACCCTATTCCCTATATAGTACACTACTATAGACCCTATCCCTATATAGTACACTACTATAGATCCTATTCCCTATATAGTACACTATTATAGATCATATTCCCTATAGTAACACTACTATAGACGCTATAGACCCTATTCATTATATAGTACACTACTATAGACCATATTCCCTATATAGTACACTACTATAGATCCTATTCCCTATATAGTACACTACTATAGACCCTATTCCCTAGATAGTACACTACAGTAGACCCTATTCCCTATATAGTACACTACTATAGATCCTATTCCCTATATAGTACACTACTATAGACCATATTCCCTATATAGTACACTACTATAGACCCTATTCCCTATATAGATACACTACTATATATCCTATTCACTATATAGTACACTACTATAGACCCTATTCCCTATACAGTACACTACTATAGACCCTATTTCCCAATATAGTACACTACTATAGACCCTATTCCCTATATAGTACACTACTATAGACCCTATTCCCTATATAGTACACTACTATAGACCCTATTCCCTATATAGTAACACTACTATAGACCCTATTCCCTATATAGTACACTACTATAGATCTATTCCCTATATAGTACACTACTATAGACCCTATTCCCTAATAGTACACTACTATAGACCCTATTCCCTTATAGTACACTACAATAGACCCTATTCCCTATATAGTACACTACTATAGATCATAATCCCTATATAGTACACTACTATAGATCCTATTCCCTATATAGTACACTACTATAGATCATAATCCCTATATAGTACACTACTATAGATCATATTCCATATATAGTACACTACTATAGACGCTATTCCCTATATTAGTCCACTACTATAGACCCTATTCCCTATATAGTACACTACTATAGATCCTATTCCCTATATAGTACACTACTATAGACCATATTCCCTATATAGTATCACTACTATAGACCCTATTCCTATATAGTAACTACTATTATCCTATTCCCTATATAGTACACTACTATAGACCCTATTCCCCTATACAGTACACTACTATAGACCCTATTCCCAATATAGTACACTACTATAGACCCTATTCCCTATATAGTACACTACTATAGACCCTATTCCCTATATAGTACACTACTATAGACCCTATTCCCTAATATAGTACACTACTATAGACCCTATTCCCTATATAGTACACTACTATAGATCCTATTCCCTATATAGTACACTACTATAGACCCTATTCCCTATATAGTACACTACTATAGACCCTATTCCCTATATAGTACACGACAATTAGACCCTATTCCCTATATAGTACACTACTATAGATCATAATCCCTATATAGTAAACTACTATAGATCCATATTCCCTATATAGTACACTACTATAGATCATATCCCTATATAGTACACTACTATAGATCATATTCCCTATATAGATACACTACTATAGACCCTATTCCCTATATAGACACTACTATAGACCCTATTCCCTATATAGTAACACTACTATAGATCCTATTCCCTATATAGTACACTACTATAGACCCTATTCCCTATATAGTACACTACTATAGACCCTATTCCCTATATAGTACACTACTATAGACCCTATTCCCTATATAGTACACTACTATAACCCATTCCCTATATAGTACACTACTATAGACCCTATTCCCTATATAGTACACTACTATAGACCCTATTCCCTATATAGTCACTACTATAGATCATATTCCCATATATAGTAACACTACTATAGACCCTATTCCCTATATAGTACACTACTATCAGACCCTTTCCCGTATATAGTTACACTACTATGATCATATTCCCTATATAGTACACTACTATAGATCTCTATTCCCTATATAGTACACTACTATAGACCCTATTCCCTATATAGTACACTACTATAGACCCTATTCCCTATATAGTACACTACTATAGATCCTATTCCCTATATAGTACACTACTATAGACCCTATTCCCTATATAGTACACTACTATAGACCCTAGTCCCTATATAGTACACTACTATGAGACCCTATTCCCTATATAGTACACTACTATAGACCCTATCCCTATATAGTACACTACTATATATCCTATTCCCTATATAGTACACTACTATAGACCCTATTCCCTATATAGTACACTACTATAGACCATATTCCCTATATAGTACACTACTATAGACCCTATTCCCTATATAGTACACTACTATAGACCCTATTCCCTATATAGTACACTACTATAGACCCTATTCCCTATATAGTACACTACTATAGACCCTATTCCCTATATAGTACACAACTATAGATCCTATTCCCTATATAGTACACTACTATAGACCCTATTCCCTATATAGTACACTACTATAGACCCTATTCCCTATATAGTACACTACTATAGATCATATTCCCTATATAGTACACTACTATAGACCCTATTCCCTATATAGTACACTACTATAGATCCTATTCCCTATATAGTATACTATTATAGATCCTATTCCCTATATAGTACACTACTATAGATCCTATTCCCTATATAGTACACTACTATAGACCCTATTCCCTATATAGTACACTACTATAGACCCTATTCCCTATATAGTACACTACTATAGATCCTATTCCCTATATAGTACACTATTATAGATCATATTCCCTATATAGTACACTACTATAGACGCTATAGACCCTATTCATTATATAGTACACTACTATAGACCATATTCCCTATATAGTACACTACTATAGATCCTATTCCCTATATAGTACACTACTATAGATCCTATTCCCTATATAGTACACTACTATAGATCCTATTCCCTATATAGTACACTACTATAGACCCTATTCCCTATATAGTACACTACTATAGATCCTATTCCCTATATAGTACACTACTATAGACCCTATTCCCTATATAGTACCACTACTATAGATCCTATTCCTATATAGTACACTACTATAGATCCTGATTCCCTATATAGTACACTACTATAGATCCTATTCCCTATATAGTACACTACTATAGACCCTTTCCCTATATAGTACACTACTATAGATCCTATTCCCTATATAGTACACTACTATAGACCTATTCCCTTATAGTACACTACTATAGATCCTATTCCCTATTAGTACACACTATAGATCCTATCCCTATATAGTACACTACTATAGATCCTATTCCCTATATAGACACTACTATAACCCTATTCCCTATATAGTACACTACTATAGATCCTATTCCCTATATAGTACACTACTATAGACCCTTTCCCTATATAGTACACTACTATAGATCCTTTCCTATATAGTACACTACTATAGATCCTATTCCCTATATAGTACACTACTATAGATCCTATTCCCTATATAGTACACTACTATAGACCCTATTCCCTATAGAGTACACTACTATTAGACCCTAATCCCTATATAGTACACTACTATAGATTCCTATTCCTATATAGTACACTACTATAGACCTATTCCTATATAGTACACTACTATAGACCTATTCCCTATGTAGTACACTACTATAGACCCTATTCCCCTATGTAGTACACTACTATAGATCCTATTCCCTATATAGTACACTACTATAGATCCTATTCCCTATATAGTACACTACTATAGACCCTATTCCCTATATAGACACTACTATAGACCCTATTCCCTATATAGTACACTACTATAGATCCTATTCCCTATTATAGTACACTATTATAGATCCTATTCCCTATATAGTACACTACTATAGACCCTATTCCCTATATAGTACACTACTATAGACCCTATTCCCTATATAGTACACTACTATAGATCCTATTCCCTATATAGTACACTACTATAGATCCTATTCCCTATATAGTACACTACTATAGATCCTATTCCCTATATAGCACCACTACTATAGATCATATCCCTATATAGTACACTACTATTAGATCCTATTCCCTATATAGTACACTACTATAGACGCTATTCCCTATATGTACACTACTATAGACCCTATTCCCTATATAGTACACTACTATAGATCCTATTCCCTATATAGTACACTACTATAGACCATATTCCCTATATAGTTACACTACTTATAGACCCTATTCCCTATATAGTACACTACTATATATCCTATTCCCTATATAGTACACTACTATAGACCCTATTCCCTATACAGTACACTACTATAGACCCTATTCCCAATATAGTACACTACTATAGACCCTATTCCCTATATAGTACACTACTATAGACCCCTATTCCCTATATAGTACACTACTATAGACCCTATTCCCTATATAGTACACTACTATAGACCCTATTCCCTATATAGTACACTACTATAGATCCTATTCCCTATATAGTACACTACTATAGACCCTATTCCCTATATAGTACACTACTATAGACCCTATTCCCTATATAGTACACTACAATAGACCCTATTCCTATATAGTACACTACTATAGATCATAATCCCTATATAGTACACTACTATAGATCCTATTCCCTATATAGTACAACTACTATAGATCATAATCCCTATATAGTACACTACTATGATCACTATTCCCTATTAGTACACTACTATAGACCTATTCCTATATAGAACACTACTATAGACCCTATTCCCTATATAGAACCTACTATAGACCCTAGCCCTATATAGTACATACTATAGATCCTATTCCCTATATAGTACACTACTATAGACCCTATTCCCTATATAGTACCTACTATAGACCCTATTCCCTATTAGTACACTACATAGACCTATTCCCTATATATTACACTACTATAGACCCTATTCCCTATATAGTACACTACTATAGACCCTATTCCCTATATAGTACACTATATAGACCCTATTCCCTATATAGTACACTACTATAGATCTATTCCCTATATAGTACACTACTATAGGACCCTATTCCCTATATAGTACACTACTATAGACCCTATTCCCTATATAGTACACTACTATAGATCATATTCCCGATATAGTACACTACTATAGATCCTATTCCCTATATAGTACACTACTATAGACCTATTCCCTATATAGTACACTACTATAGACCCTATTCCCTATATAGTACACTACTATAGATCCTATTCCCTATATAGACACTACTATAGAACCTATTCCTATATAGTACACTACTATAGACCCTAGTCCCTATATAGTACACTACTATAGACCCTATTCCCTATATAGTACACTACTATAGACCCTATTCCCTATATAGTACACTACTATATATCCTATTCCCCTATATAGTACACTACTATAGACCCCTATTCCCTATATAGTACACTACTATAGACCATATTCCCTATATAGTACACTACTATAGACCCTATTCCCTATATAGTACACTACTATAGACGCCTATTCCCTATATAGATACACTACTATAGACCCTATTCCCTATATAGTACACTACTATAGACCCTATTCCCTATATAGTACACAACTATAGATCCTATTCCCTATATAGTACACTACTATAGACCCTATTCCCTATATAGTACACTACTATAGACCCTATTCCCTATATAGTACACTACTATAGATCATATTCCCTATATAGTACACTACTATAGACCCTATTCCCTATATAGTACACTACTATAGATCCTATTCCCTATATAGTATACTATTATAGATCCTATTCCCTATATAGTACACTACTATAGATCCTATTCCCTATATAGTACACTACTATAGACCCTATTCCCTATATAGTACACTACTATAGACCCTATTCCCTATATAGTACACTACTATAGATCCTATTCCCTATATAGTACACTATTAATAGATCATATTCCCTATATAGTACACTTACTATAGACGCTATAGACCCTATTCATTATATAGTACACTACTATAGACCATATTCCCTATATAGTACACTACTATAGATCCTATTTCCCTATATAGTACACTACTATAGACCCTATTCCCTATATAGTACACTACAGTAGACCCTTATTCCCTATATAGTACACTACTATAGATCCTATTCCCTATATAGTACACTACTATAGACCATATTCCCTATATAGTACACTACTATAGACCCTATTCCCTATATAGTACACTACTATATATCCTATTCACTATATAGTACACTACTATAGACCCTATTCCCTATACAGTACACTACTATAGACCCTATTCCCAATATAGTACACTACTATAGACCCTAT
This sequence comes from Oncorhynchus kisutch, assembly GCF_002021735.2. Taxonomy (NCBI): domain Eukaryota; kingdom Metazoa; phylum Chordata; class Actinopteri; order Salmoniformes; family Salmonidae; genus Oncorhynchus; species Oncorhynchus kisutch. The sequence goes on along the minus strand of NC_034196.2, from coordinate 45,473,641 downwards.
TCCCTATATAGTACACTACTATAGACCCTATTCCCTATATAGTACACTACTATAGACCCTATTCCCTATATAGTACACTACTATAGACCCTATTCCCTATATAGTACACTACTATAGATCCTATTCCCTATATAGTACACTACTATAGACCCTATTCCCTATATAGTACACTACTATAGACCCTATTCCCTATATAGTACACTACAATAGACCCTATTCCCTATATAGTACACTACTATAGATCATAATCCCTATATAGTACACTACTATAGATCCTATTCCCTATATAGTACACTACTATAGATCATAATCCCTATATAGTACACTACTATAGATCATATTCCCTATATAGTACACTACTATAGACGCCTATTCCCTATATAGTACACTACTATAGACCCTATTCCCTATATAGTACACTACTATAGATCCTATTCCCTATATAGTACACTACTATAGACCATATTCCCTATATAGTACACTACTATAGACCCTATTCCCTATATAGTACACTACTATATATCCTATTCCCTATATAGTACACTACTATAGACCCTATTCCCTATACAGTACACTACTATAGACCCTATTCCCAATATAGTACACTACTATAGACCCTATTCCCTATATAGTACACTACTATAGACCCTATTCCCTATATAGTACACTACTATAGACCCTATTCCCTATATAGTACACTACTATAGACCCTATTCCCTATATAGTACACTACTATAGATCCTATTCCCTATATAGTACACTACTATAGACCCTATTCCCTATATAGTACACTACTATAGACCCTATTCCCTATATAGTACACTACAATAGACCCTATTCCCTATATAGTACACTACTATAGATCATAATCCCTATATAGTACACTACTATAGATCCTATTCCCTATATAGTACACTACTATAGATCATAATCCCTATATAGTACACTACTATAGATCATATTCCCTATATAGTACACTACTATAGACCCTATTCCCTATATAGAACACTACTATAGACCCTATTCCCTATATAGTACACTACTATAGATCCTATTCCCTATATAGTACACTGACTATAGACCCTATTCCCTATATAGTACACTACTATAGACCCTATTCCCTATATAGTACACTACTATAGACCCTATTCCCTATATAGTACACTACTATAGACCCTATTCCCTATATAGTACACTACTATAGACCCTATTCCCTATATAGTACACTACTATAGACCCTATTCCCTATATAGTACACTACTATAGATCATATTCCCTATATAGTACACTACTATAGATCCTATTCCCTATATAGTACACTACTATAGACCCTATTCCCTATATAGTACACTACTATAGACCCTATTCCCTATATAGTACACTACTATAGATCATATTCCCTATATAGTACACTACTATAGATCCTATTCCCTATATAGTACACTACTATAGACCCTATTCCCTATATAGTACACTACTATAGACCCTATTCCCTATATAGTACACTACTATAGATCCTATTCCCTATATAGTACACTACTATAGACCCTATTCCCTATATAGTACACTACTATAGACCCTAGTCCCTATATAGTACACTACTATAGACCCTATTCCCTATATAGTACACTACTATAGACCCTATTCCCTATATAGTACACTACTATATATCCTATTCCCTATATAGTACACTACTATAGACCCTATTCCCTATATAGTACACTACTATAGACCATATTCCCTATATAGTACACTACTATAGACCCTATTCCCTATATAGTACACTACTATAGACCCTATTCCCTATATAGTACACTACTATAGACCCTATTCCCTATATAGTACACTACTATAGACCCTATTCCCTATATAGTACACAACTATAGATCCTATTCCCTATATAGTACACTACTATAGACCCTATTCCCTATATAGTACACTACTATAGACCCTATTCCCTATATAGTACACTACTATAGATCATATTCCCTATATAGTACACTATATAGACCCTATTCCCTATATAGTACACTACTATAGATCCTATTCCCTATATAGTATACTATTATAGATCCTATTCCCTATATAGTACACTACTATAGATCCTATTCCCTATATAGTACACTACTATAGACCCTATTCCCTATATAGTACACTACTATAGACCCTATTCCCTATATAGTACACTACTATAGATCCTATTCTCCTATATAGTACAACTATTATAGATCATATTCCCTATATAGTACACTACTATAGACGCTATGAACCCTATTCATTATATAGTACACTACTATAGACCATATTCCCTATATAGTACACTACTATAGATCCTATTCCTATATAGTACACTACTATAGATCCTATTCCCTATATAGTACACTACTATAGATCCTATTCCCTATATAGTACACTACTATAGACCCTATTCCCTATATAGTACACTACTATAGATCCTATTCCCTATATAGTACACTACTATAGACCCTATTCCCTATATAGTACACTACTATAGATCCTATTCCCTATATAGTACACTACTATAGATCCTATTCCCTATATAGTACACTACTATAGATCCTATTCCCTATATAGTACACTACTATAGACCTATTCCCTATATAGTACACTACTATAGATCCTATTCCCTATATAGTACACTACTATAGACCCTATTCCCTATATAGTACACTACTATAGATCCTATTCCCTATATAGTACACTACTATAGATCCTATTCCCTATATAGTACACTACTATAGATCCTATTCCCTATATAGTACACTACTATAGACCCTATTCCCTATATAGTACACTACTATAGATCCTATTCCCTATATAGTACACTACTATAGACCCTATTCCCTATATAGTACACTACTATAGATCCTATTCCCTATATAGTACACTACTATAGATCCTATCCCTATATAGTACACTACTATAGATCCTATTCCCTATATAGTACACTACTATAGACCCTATTCCCTATATAGTACACTACTATAGACCCTAATCCCTATATAGTACACTACTATAGATCCTATTCCCTATATAGTACACTACTGATAGACCCTATTCCCTATATAGTACACACTACTATAGACCCTATTCCCTATGTAGTACACTACTATAGACCCTATTCCCTATGTAGTACACTACTATAGATCCTATTCCCTATATAGTACACTACTATAGATCCTATTCCCTATATAGTACACTACTATAGACCCTATCCCTATATAGACACTACTATAGACCCTATTCCCTATATAGTACACTACTATAGATCCTATTCCCTGTATAGTACACTATTATAGATCCTATTCCCTAGTCATAGTACACTACTATAGACCCTATTCCCTATATAGTACACTACTATAGACCCTATTCCCTATATAGTACACTACTATAGATCCTATTCCCTATATAGTACACTACTATAGGTAATCACTACTATAATCCTATTCCCTATATAGTACACTAGTATAGATCCTATTCCCTATATAGTACCTACTATAGACCCTATTCCCTATATAGTACACTACTATAGACCCTATTCCCTATATAGTACACTACATAGATCCTATTCCCTATATAGTACACTACTTTAGACCCTATTCCCTATATAGTACACTACATATAGACCCTATTCCCTATGTAGTACACTACTATAGATCATATTCCCTATATAGTACACTACTATAGATCCTATTCCCTATATAGTACACTATTATAGATCCTATTCCCTATATAGTACACTACTATAGACCCTATTCATTATATAGTACACTACTATAGGACCCTATTCCCTATATAGTACACTACTATAGATCCTATTCCCTATATAGTACAACCACTATAGATCCTATTCCCTATATAGTACACTACTATAGATCCTATTCCCTATATAGTACACTACTATAGACCCTATTCCCTATATAGTACACTACTATAGATCCTATTCCCTATATAGTACACTACTATAGATCCTATGCCCTATATAGTACACTACTATAGACCCTATTCCCTATATAGTACACTACTTATAGACCCTATTCCCTATATAGTACACTACTATAGATCATATTCCCTATATAGTACACTACTATAGATCCTATTCCCTATATAGTACACTACTATAGACCCTATTCCCTATATAGTACACTACTATAGACCCTATTCCCTATATAGTACACTACTATAGATCCTATTCCCTATATAGTACACTACTATAGACCCTATTCCCTATATAGTACCCTACTATAGACCCTATGCCCTATATGGTACACTACTATAGACCCTATTCCCTATATAGTACACTACTATAGACCCTATTCCCTATATAGTACACTACTATATATCCTATTCCCTATATAGTACACTACTATAGATCCTATTCCCTATATAGTACACTACTATAGATCCTATTCCTATATAGTACACTACTATAGACCCTATTCCCTATATAGTACACTACTATAGATCCTATTCCCTATATAGTACACTACTATAGACCCTATTCCTATAATAGTACACTACTATAGATCCTATTCCCTATATAGTACACTACTATAGATCCTATTCCTATATAGTACACTACTATAGACCCTATTCCCTATATAGTACACTACTATAGACCCTATTCCCTATATAGTACACTACTATAGATCCTATTCCCTATATAGTACACTATTATAGATCCTATTCCTATATAGTACACTACTACAGACCCTATTCCCTATATAGTACACTACTATAGACCCTATTCCCTATATAGTACACTACTATAGATCCTATTCCCTATATAGTACACTACTATAGATCCTATTCCCTATATAGTACACTACTAGAATACTATTCCCTATATAGTACACTACTATAGATCCTATTCCCTATATAGTACACTACTATAGACCCTATTCCCTATATAGTACACTACTATAGACCCTATTCCCTATATAGTACACTACTATAGATCCTATTCCCTATATAGTACACTACTATAGATCCTATTCCCTATATAGTACACTGCTATAGACCCTATTCCCTATGTAGTACACTACTATAGATCATATTCCCTATATAGTACACTACTATAGATCCTATTCCCTATATAGTACACTATTATAGATCCTATTCCCTATATAGTACACTACTATAGGACCCTATTCATTATATAGTACACTACTATAGACCCTATTCCCTATATAGTACACTACTATAGATCCTATTCCCTATATAGTGCACTACTTTAGACCAGGGCCCTATAGGGGGCTCTTCACTCTTACCTCGTTAAGGGATCATGACCTCACTATAGAACGCTACAAGTCAGAAAGACACTACTTTAGACCAGGGCCCTATAGGGGCTCTTCACTCTTACCTCTTTAAGGGATCATGACCTCACTATAGAACGCTACAGTCAGAAAGACACTACTTTAGACCAGGGCCCTATAGGGGGCTCTTCACTCTTACCTCTTAAGGGATCATGACCTCACGATAGAACGCTACAGTCAGAAAGACACTACTTTAGACCAGGGCCCATAGGTGAAAGACAACACTTGTGAATATATTCATTTATTTATTTTAAAAAGTCTAAAGTGAAGGGAACACATGGTGTTTCTCTCTCCGGGTATAAACGTGTCTTATATAAACAGTTGATCATTTGTTACTCTAAAAATAAGTATATTCAATCCCTTTACAACCAACAAAACACCCCAAATACAAATGAAATAGCAAAGAAAAGAAAAATAGTTAGCAATATACAAATTCAGAAGTTCAAATAATAATAATAAAATAATATTGCGCAATATTCGCCTTTTTATAAAAAATATAGTATTTAAGTGCAAAATTCTGACACAAAAAAATAATAATCCGTTAGTAAAATAATCCTTGTACAGATATGTACATAAGTCCAAAAAGGCTTTGGTTTGAAGGTGAGTTCGGTATCAATGACGTTGTGACAGTCGGTTTACTCAAGAAGCAGGCCGACTCTGAATGTCCCCCTACGAGGCAAAGCAGACCGACTCTGAATGTCCCCCTACGAGGCAAAGCAGACCGACTCTGAATGTCCCCCTACGAGGCAAAGCAGACCGACTCTGAATGTCCCCCTACGAGGCAAAGCAGACCGACTCTGAATGTCCCCCTACGAGGCAAAGCAGACCGACTCTGAATGTCCCCCTACGAGGCAAAGCAGGGCCGAATCTGAATGTCCCCCTACGAGGCAAAGCAGACCGACTCTGAATGTCCCCCTACGAGGCAAAGCAGACCAACTCTGAATGTCCCCCTACGAGGCAAAGCAGACCGACTCTGAATGTCCCCCTACGAGGCAAAGCAGACCGACTCTGAATGTCCCCTTAAGAGGCAAAGCAGACCGACTCTGAATGTCCCCCTACGAGGCAAAGCAGACCGACTCTGAATGTCCCCTTACGAGGCAAAGCAGACCGACTCTGAATGTCCCCTTACGAGGCAAAGCAGACCGACTCTGAATGTCCCCCTACGAGGGCAAAGCAGACCGACTCTGAATGTCCCCTTAAGAGGCAAAGCAGACCGACTCTGAATGTCCCCCTACGAGGCAAAGCAGACCGACTCTGAATGTCCCCTTACGAGGCAAAGCAGACCGACTCTGAATGTCCCCTTACGAGGCAAAGCAGACCGACTCTGAATGTCCCCCTACGAGGCAAAGCAGACCGACTCTGAATGTCCCCCTACGAGGCAAAGCAGACCGACTCTGAATGTCCCCCCTACGAGGCAAAGCAGACCGACTCTGAATGTCCCCCTACGAGGCAAAGCAGACCGACTCTGAATGTCCCCCTACGAGGCAAGGTTCCTGGTGATTTAATAACAAAGTGACCGTAATCTTCACTAATTATGGTACTTAAACCAAAAAATATACGGCAATCTGAACTTTATAGTCATTTAAAAACGGTTTATTAATATATACAATTTATATCTGTGTGGATATTGTTCATAACATTCGAAGAGACAGAACATGTGGTTGAGAAGAAAACGGTCTAATTCATGAATAAAACATCTAAAATCGACAATATAATTGCTTTAAATAAACATGAACAACATTGACAACAAATACATGTTGACATTATAAAATAAATAAGTGTAAAAAATACAAATATATATTTCATACTGAAACTCTCATATTAAACACCAATGATATTCACTAAGTTGATGGTTTATATTTAATATTTTACAGCTTTGTAATTATATATTTTTTATTTAAAAATATTATTTAATTATGTCATATTTCACGATTACAGACACCTGTGATAATCTGAAGTATCCAAACGGGCCACTAGATGTCTTGTAATAGATTACATAAAATCCTTGAAAGTTACCAAAAAATTCTGGTAGTTTACTGGTAAACTTTCCAGTAATATACCCTCCCTTTGCAACCCTATTTCATATAGTGTGCACTACATAGGGACCAGGTTTCCATTGTGAAGGAACCCTCTGCAGTGTATAAGATGTCTGTCTTCATCTTCTGCCTTGGAAGAAAGGGACACTGTGGAGAAAGACAAACCACAGACTATAGTACAAACAGAATGTAAAGGCTAGCAAGGCAGGAACATAAACACTAGAGAGAGAGAGAGAGGAGACGAGAGAGAGAGAAGAGAGGAGAGAGAGAGGAGGAAATAGAGAGAGAAAGAGAGAGAAAAGATAAGAAAGAAGAAAAGAGAGAGAAAGAGATAGAGAAAGAGAGAGAGAACGAAAAGAGAAGAAAGAAGAGAGAAAGAGAGAGAAAGGGGAAAAGAGAGAGAGAGAGAGAAAGAGAGAGAGAGAGAGAAGAAGAGAGAGAGAGAGAGGAGGAGAGAGAGAGAGAGAGAGAGAGAAGAGAGAGAGCGAAAGAAGAGAGAGAGGAGAGAGAGCGGAGAGAGAAAGAAGAGAGAGAGAGAGAGAGAAAGAAGAGGAGCGAAGAGAGAAAAGAGAAAAGAGAGGAGAGGGAGAGAGGAGGAGGAGAGAGAGAGAGAGAGAGAGAGAGAG
>NC_034196.2:45456606-45465543 GCF_002021735.2 Oncorhynchus kisutch | reverse complement strand
GGGACAGAGGGAGAGAGATCTCTGTGAGTGTAATGTTTACTTGTTTATTGTTTATTATCTACTTCACTTGCTTTGGCAACATTAACATATGTTTCCCAAGACAATAAAGACCCTTGAATTGAGTGAGAAAAGAGAAGAGAGAGAGGAGAGAGGAGAGAGAAGAGAGAGGAGAGAGAGGAGAGAGAAGAGAGAGAGAGGAGAGAGGAGAGAGAAGAGAGAGACATAGAAAAAGAACAGACAAAGAAGAAGAGAGAGGAGAGTTGAGCTCAGATCGTGCTCTGTGTTTAAGACCAAGGGCAGACCGTAGAGACGGGGGAGGTGGTGATCTCTCTCTCCATCTCTCTTTGATGGGGGTTGACCAAAAATCAGAACTCATCATGAGGGATTGCAGTGGCTCGCAGGTCTGCATAGACACATCCATACACATGCAGTCAACTGATTTGTGCAGTTACACTCGGTAACAGTCTTAACGAAAGGCATTATACCACTAGTTAGGGCTGGCACGAGCGTTTTGGGGCCCTCGCAGGCAAAACATTTTACTGGCACTGTCTTGACAGCGGACAGACAATTTCCGTTTTACAGCTAATTTCCTGCAATTCTATCCATGCGGTGGAGAGAATATCTTTGCAATTTCAAAGCAAATTTCCTGCAATTCTGCAAATGTTGCCATGAATTAAGCCATGATAATATAATATCTGAGTGATTAACAGACTCCTGGGGGTCAGGGCCCCTAGAGGTCAGGGCCCCTAGGGGTCAGGGCCCCTAGAGGTCAGGGCGCCTAGAGGTCAGGGCGCCTAGAGGTCAGGGCCCCTGGGCACGTGCCCTGCGTGACCGGTCTGTATTCAGCCATAATTACTACAAGTTTAGAGAGCTGACTAGACTAACTACTAATCTAAACATGTTTAGTTGACATGGCTAATTGAGTGATTGTCAGTGATGTAAATAACAAGAGAGAAACTGCTGATGCACAGTCACATGACCAAATGACACCTGGTGTCAATCACTCTAAATGACACCTGGTGTATTGTACTGTCATCACTCTAAATGACACCTGGTGTATTGTACTGTTCTAACTGTCATCATTCTAAATGTCACCTGGTGTATTGTACTGTCATCATTCTAAATGACACCTGGTGTATTGTACTGTCATCATTCTAAATGACACCTGGTGTATTGTACTGTCATCATTCTAAATGACACCTGGTGTATTGTACTGCCATCATTCTAAATGACACCTGGTGTATTGTACTGTCATCATTCTAAATGACACCTGGTGTATTGTACTGTTATAACTGTCATCATTCTAAATGAGGGTAAGGGAGGAGAAAGGGGATACCTAGTCAGAAGCACAACTGAATGTATTCAACTGAACTGTCTTCTGCATTTAACCCAACCCCTCTGAATCAGAGAGGTACAGGGGGAACAACCTTAAATCGATGTCCATGTCATTGGTGCCCGGGGAGCAGTTCATGGGGTAAATGCCTTTCTGAAGGGCTGAACGGCTCATTTTTCCACATTGACCGGCTCAAGGATTCAAACAAGCAACCTTTGGGGTTCTGTGCCAACGCTCTTAATCGTTAGGCTACCTACCACCCCCTGCAGGGAACAGCAGGGTGTGTGTGTGATGGTTGGGAAAAGGTGAAGAGGGGATTGAGGTAAAGGGAGGGAGAGCAGCGGGGGGGGGGGCTTCAGGAGAGAGAGAGAGCATCTGACTGAACAGAGATAAACGTGTTAGAGTTCAGTAACAGGAAGACTAGCCATATCTCTCCATAAAGGCTTCAGACCCTGAGGAGAGGAGGGGGGGAGAGGAGAGCAGGGGGGAGGAGAGGAGAGGAGAGCAGGGGGGAGGAGAGGAGAGGAGGAGAGGGGAGAGGAGGAGAGGAGAGAGGACGGGAGGGGGGAGGAGAGGAGAGGAGGAGAGGGGGAGGACAGCAGGGGGGAGGAGAGGAGAGGAGGAGAGGAGAGAGGACGGGAGGGGGGAGGGGGGAGGAGAGGAGAGGAGGAGAGGGGAGAGGAGGACAGCAGGGGGGAGGAGAGGAGGCGAGGGGAGAGGAGGAGAGGAGAGGAGAGCAGGGGGGAGGAGAGTAGGGGGAGGAGAGGAGAGGCGAGGAGAGGAGAGGAGAGGAGAGGAGAGGAGAGGAGGAGAGGAGAGAGGAGAGGAGAGGAGAGGAGAGGAGAGGAGAGGAGAGGAGAGGAGAGGAGAGGAGAGGAGAGGAGAGGAGAGGAGAGGAGAGGAGAGGAGAGGAGAGGAGAGGAGAGGAGAGGAGAGGAGAGGAGAGGAGAGGAGAGGAGAGGAGAGGAGAGGAGAGGAGATAAGGCCTGCACTCATGGTATTAAACTGATATGTAAAAAAAACTTAGGAAACTGCATACCAATAGCATATCAGCCGACGGGCCAGTAAAAAGCCCAGAATCAATCTAAAAACATTATAGCACGTAATTAGCATCTCCGCTAGTAAAAAGGCTTTCACTTTAAACCAGTTAAGAAAAGTCTCTAATTAGGACGAACTGGCCCCTTTTTTTTAAAGTCTTCGCCTGCAGCGCACCCATTAATTATACATCCTTTACATAAGAGGAAACATAGGGAGGCAGAAGAGAGGCTGATTACTTAAATAATCAGATATCAACGTGTCTCCTCTCCCACTAACACTGACAGCTGGAGGGAAACATAGCATGTAAATGCATTGAAGAGGAGGGTTAACTACAGTGTGCCATGCCTCAGAGTGTTCAATCCTATATAGACAGATTAACATGTAATACACACACACACAGACACACACACAGACACACACACACACAAATGAAAATGACAGAGCAGTGCTGATTTAATTTCCTATTCTGCTCATATTAGGGCTATACTGTATTGTGGTACTGAATGGATAAGGCCTGGCTAGAGTCTATACTGTATTGTGGTACTGAATGGATAAGGCCTGGCTAGAGTCTATACTGTATTGTGGTACTGAATGGATAAGGCCTGGCTAGAGTCTATACTGTATTGTGGTACTGAATGGATAAGGCCTGGCTAGAGTCTATACTGTATTGTGGTACTGAATGGATAAGGCCTGGCTAGAGTCTATACTGTATTGTGGTACTGAATGGATAAGGCCTGGCTAGAGTCTATACTGTATTGTGGTACTGAATGGATAAGGCCTGGCTAGAGTCTATACTGTATTGTGGTACTGAATGGATAAGGCCTGGCTAGAGTCTATACTGTATTGTGGTACTGAATGGATAAGGCCTGGCTAGAGTCTATACTGTATTGTGGTACTGAATGCATCATAGACCCTTGATGGGCTATCAGCAGGATTATATACCCTTGAGGGGCTATCAGCAGGATCATAGACCCTTGAGTAGCTATCAGCAGGATCATAGACCCTTGAGTAGCTATCAGCAGGATCATAGACCCTTGAGTAGCTATCAGCAGGATCATAGACCCTTGAGTAGCTATCAGCAGGATCATAGACCCTTGAGTAGCTATCAGCAGGATCATAGACCCTTGATGGGCTATCAGCAGGATCATAGACCCTTGATGGGCTATCAGCAGGATCATAGACCCTTGAGGGGCTATCAGCAGGATAATAGACCCTTGACCCTTGACTGCTCTAGCCAGGCCTTATCCATCTGCCAGGCCTTATCCATATATATATATATATATATATACACTGCGCTCGATACCATCTACTGCATCTTGCCTATGCCGCTCGGCCATCACTCATTCATATATCTTTATGTACATATTCCTTTACACTTGTGTGTATAAGGTAGTAGTTGTGGAATTGTTATGTTAGATTACTCTACTAGAAGCACAAGCATTTCGCTACACTCGCATTAACATCTGCTAACCATGTGTATGTGACAAATAACATTTGATTTTGATTTGACTGGAATAAAGGCATCCAATTGTTGTTACTGAAACACCCAAAGTCATCCAATAGTTATGAGAGGATTTGAAGCAATGTGGTCAACTATTTCAGATACCATTTCGCCATGAAAGAAGAGACCATGATGTAAAACATTTTTTGTGATGTTTGGCAAAACTAGGTTCATTTAAAAACCTTTGCTGTGCCCTGTCCTTAGGAGCATATTCAATGAAAACATCTGGCCTGCATGGACCTCTGGAGGAATATTTTTTGGAAAAGTAAGCAAGCACCAACAAGCTTCATGAAGACGCCCTCAGGCCCTCAGAGACGCCCTCAGAGACGCCCTCAGAGACGCCCTCAGAGACGCCCTCAGAGACGCCCTCAGAGACGCCCTCAGAGACGCCCTCAGAGACGCCCTCAGAGACGCCCTCAGAGACGCCCTCAGAGACGCCCTCAGAGACGCCCTCAGAGACGCCCTCAGAGACGCCCTCTGGTGGTTGAACTAGCGTCAACGGCAACAACGGCTGTCCTCCAACATGCCCATAACGCACTGCGTTCGGCGAGCTGTGATGCGCGGCATGATGCAACTTTTAAAATGAGGACCCACTGTGTGCGTAGACTACATTATTTCTGTGCGATAGGATTAAGAGTACGACATCATAACCTATTTCATCTCAGAGCCTATACCAAGGCAGGGGATAGAAACTCTATCATCTATTGACAAACTAAATATTGAAGAAAAAACGTGTATTTTGTATAAAAGTGTAGGCTTTAGCATTTACATTTGAACTTGTTCGAAATGACGATCAATCGATCAATCAATCACTCTGGCAGAATGTGAGGCCAGTGTTTGGCGCTCGCTAAGCGACATGCATTTTTAGTTTTGGAAAATTCAACATCCTGTCCACATCTTTATAGAAACGTGATCAAGTTTGCCATCACACTTTCTTTCATGGCCCAATTCCAACATCTCCAAATCAAACGGCCCAATTCCAACATCTCCAACTCACACGGCCCAGTTCCAACATCTCCAACTCACACGGCCCAGTTCCAACATCTCCAACTCACACGGCCCAGTTCCAACATCTCCAACTCACACGGCCCAGTTCCAACATCTCCAAATCACACGGCCCAGTTCCAACATCTCCAACTCACACGGCCCAGTTCCAACATCTCCAACTCACACGGCCCAGTTCCAACATCTCCAACTCACACGGCCCAGTTCCAACATCTCCAAATCACACGGCCCAGTTCCAACATCTCCAACTCACATGGCCCAGTTCCAACATCTCCAACTCACACGGCCCAGTTCCAACATCTCCAAATCACACGGCCCAGTTCCAACATCTCCACATCAAACGGCCCAGTTCCAACATCTCCAAATCACACGGCCCAGTTCCAACATCTCCAAATCAAACGGCCCAGTTCCAACATCTCCAACTCACATGGCCCAGTTCCAACATCTCCAACTCACACGGCCCAGTTCCAACATCTCCAAATCACACGGCCCAGTTCCAACATCTCCACATCAAACGGCCCAGTTCCAACATCTCCAAATCACACGGCCCAGTTCCAACATCTCCAAATCAAACGGCCCAGTTCCAACATCTCCAAATCACACGGCCCAGTTCCAACATCTCCAAATCAAACGGCCCAGTTCCAACATCTCCAAATCACACGGCCCAGTTCCAACATCTCCACATCACACGGCTCAGTTCTAACATCTCCAAATCACACAGCAAATGACGTCTTTGTTCACCATTAAAAGGTGAAAGGAGGGACGTTATTGTTACCATTAATCAACATGTCCTGCTGTAATTAACATGTCCTGCTGTTGTCCTGCTGTAATTAACATGTCCTGCTGTAATTAACATGTCCTGCTGTAATTAACATGTCCTGCTGTTGTCCTGCTGTAATTAACATGTCCTGCTGTAATTAACATGTCCTGCTGTAATTAACACGTCCTGCTGTAATTAACACGTCCTGCTGTAATTAACATGTCCTGCTGTAATTAACATGTCCTGCTGTAATTAACATGTCCTGCTGTAATTAACATGTCCTGCTGTAATTAACACGTCCTGCTGTAATTAACATGTCCTGTTGTAATTAACACGTCCTGCTGTAATTAACACGTCCTGCTGTAATTAACATGTCTTGTTGTAATTAACACGTCCTGTTGTAATTAACATGTCCTGCTGTAATTAACACGTCCTGCTGTAATTAACACGTCCTGCTGTAATTAACATGTCCTGTTGTAATTAACATGTCCTGTTGTAATTAACATGTCCTGTTGTAATTAACATGTCCTGTTGTAATTAACATGTCCTGTTGTAATTAACATGTCCTGCTGTAATTAACACGTCCTGCTGTAATTAACATGTCCTGTTGTAATTAACATGTCCTGCTGTTGTCCTGCTGTAATTAACACGTCCTGCTGTAATTAACATGTCCTGCTGTAATTAACACGTCCTGCTGTAATTAACATGTCCTGCTGTAATTAACACGTCCTGCTGTAATTAACACGTCCTGCTGTAATTAACATGGACCTAAAAGAGAAGTGCACAGCCACTTTAAGTAACCTTCAGCAGTTAGGAAACGTTAATAAAAAACATGATTAGACAGAAATAATTACTGCTGACTGATGCTAAGGCTGGGGATTTTGGGGCTCTGCAGGGAGTGGAGATTAGAGGTTGTTATGTGTGTGTGTGTGTGTGTGTGTGTGTGTGTGTGTGTGTGTGTGTGTGTGTGTGTGTGTGTGTGTGTGAGAGACAAAGTCGTAATAGCATACCAGTGTCTATTCTCCCACTCCGTACTGCACTGCAGGCTAAGTGATGGGAAGGCGGAGTCTACTGTACACTGGATAATCAGATGTAGCAGAGAGGGACTGTAGAATACCCAGGGGACGGCTGGCAGGACGTTGTCTGTTCCAGAATGGCATCCTTACTCCCTACATAGCCTATTACTTTTGATCATGGCTTGTATGTGGCTTGTATGGGAGCCATATCGGCTCTGGTCAAATGTAGTACACTATGAAGGGTCCAAATGTAATGCACTATGAAGGGGTTCATATGTAGTGCACTATGAAGGGTTCATATGTAGTGCACGATGAAGGGGTTCAAATGTAGTGCACTATGAAGGGTTCAAATGTAGTGCACTATGAAGGGGTTCATATGTAGTGCACTATGAAGGGGTTCGTATGTAGTGCACTATGAAGGGGTCATGTTACAGACTGAATAATAACCAGGGGTTGTATTACAGACTGAATAATAACCATGGGTCGTGTTACAGACTGAATAATAACCAGGGGTCGTGTTACAGACAGAACAATAACCAGGGGTTGTGTTACAGACAGAATAATAACCAGGGGTCATGTTACAGACTGAATAATAACCAGGGGTCGTGTTACAGACTGAATAATAACCAGGGGTCGTGTTACAGACTGAATAATAACCAGGGGTCGTTGTGTTAGCTGGTTTGGTTCGCTGTGTTAGCTGGTTTGCTGTGTTAGCTGGTTTGGTTCGCTGTGTTAGCTGGTTTGGTTCGGTGTGTTAGCTGGTTTGGTTCGCTGTGTTAGCTGGTTTGCTGTGTTAGCTGGTTTGGTTCGCTGTGTTAGCTGGTTTGGTTCGGTGTGTTAGCTGGTTTGGTTCGCTGCATTAGCTGGTTCGCTGTGTTAGCTGGTTTGGTGTGATAGTCACTACAACACACTACTGGCCTGGTCACTACAACACACTACTGACCTGGTTACTACAACACACTACTGACCTGGTCACTACAACACACTACTGGCCTGGTCACTACAACACACTACTGACCTGGTTACTACAACACACTACTGGCCTGGTCACTACAACACACTACTGACCTGGTTACTACAACACACTACTGACCTGGTTACTACAACACACTACTGGCCTGGTCACTACAACACACTACTGACCTGGTTACTACAACACACTACTGACCTGGTCACTACAACACACTACTGGCCTGGTCACTACAACACACTACTGACTTGGTTACTACAACACACTACTGACCTGGTTACTACAACACACTACTGACCTGGTTACTACAACACACTACTGACCTGGTTACTACAACACACTACTGGCCTGGTCACTACAACACACTACTGACCTGGTTACTACAACACACTACTGACCTGGTTACTACAACACACTACTGGCCTGGTCACTACAACACACTACTGGCCTGGTCACTACAACACACTACTGGCCTGGTCACTACAACACACTACTGACCTGGTTACTACAACACACTACTGACCTGGTTACTACAACACACTACTGACCTGGTTACTACAACACACTACAGACCAGGTTACTACAACACACTACTGGCCTGGTCACTACAACACACTACTGACCTGGTTACTACAACACACTACTGGCCTGGTCACTACAACACACTACTGGCCTGGTCACTACAACACACTACTGACCTGGTTACTACAACACACTACTGACCTGGTTACTACAACACACTACTGACCTGGTTACTACAACACACTACTGACCTGGTTACTACAACACACTACTGGCCTGGTCACTACAACACACTACTGGCCTGGTCACTACAACACACTACAACACACTACTGGTAACTACAACACACTACTGGTAACTAAGTCTCGGTGAATGGATCCCTATATTATTCTACACAGAAGTAGCATTGACCAATCATATTCCCATCGAAGTCAAGGCATTCCTTTCCATGCTTCTAACTAAGTCTCCGTGAATGGATCCCTTTTCTCTATGCACGGAGTTCCATTCGCTAAATCTACATAAATCTACATAAATCTACATAATTTAACAGTATTTTCCTGAGAGAAAAGACTTGTGGAAACGACTCTTTATTAATTCGGTTTAAAAGATACATCAGGGTTGATGCATTGACACACAAACATTTACCTTGCAGTCTGGTTGGCTAAACACTACTGTGGCTTGAATTAATCCAAATACTATTCACTTTGCTGCCACTTGGCCGTTTGGATTTCAGTTGTGTTTTTCATTTGCATTGTTCTCTGCATTGTTCTCTGCATTGTTCTCTGCATTGTT
>NC_034196.2:45276606-45451606 GCF_002021735.2 Oncorhynchus kisutch | reverse complement strand
GACTGGGTTAGAGATGAAAAGAGAGGACTGGGTTAGAGATGAAAAGAGAGGACTGGGTTAGAGATGAACACACAGGGTGAGGACTGGGTTAGAGATGAACACACAGAGAGAGGACTGGGTTAGAGATGAAAAGAGAGGACTGGGTTAGAGATGAAAAGAGAGGACTGGGTTAGAGATGAAAAGAGAGGACTGGGTTAGAGATGAAAAGAGAGGACTGGGTTAGAGATGAAAAGAGAGGACTGGGTTAGAGATGAACACACAGAGGGGACTGGGTTAGAGATGAAAAGAGAGGACTGGGTTAGAGATGAACACACAGAGGGGACTGGGTTAGAGATGAAAAGAGAGGACTGGGTTAGAGATGAAAAGAGAGGACTGGGGTAGAGATGTATGACTGCTGTGTGCCTGCATGTCCTCTCCACCCTCAGATAGCAGTACCCCAACAAATGGCAATTCTTCTGCTGCTGTTGTTTTTTTATTATCAGATAACGAAACGAGATCAAGCAGATCTAATAATGGGATTATGTTAATTTTACTGGATTAGAACACAGGGGAGTGAATCAAATCCTATGGATGCTGTGTGGTTTGTCGTTGTATGTGGTGATGTCACAGTCTTGTTCTGAGGGATGCTGTGTGGTTTGTCGTTGTATGTGGTGATGTCACAGTCTTGTTCTGTGGGATGCTGTGTGGTTTGTCGTTGTATGTGGTGATGTCACAGTCTTGTTCTGTGGGATGCTGTGTGGTTTGTCGTTGTATGTGGTGATGTCACAGTCTTGTTCTGAGGGATGCTGTGTGGTTTGTCGTTGTATGTGGTGATGTCACAGTCTTGTTCTGTGGGATGCTGTGTGGTTTGTCGTTGTATGTGGTGATGTCACAGTCTTGTTCTGTGGGATGCTGTGTCGTTTGTCGTTGTATGTGGTGATGTCACAGTCTTGTTCTGAGGGATGCTGTGTGGTTTGTCGTTGTATGTGGTGATGTCACAGTCTTGTTCTGTGGGATGCTGTGTGGTTTGTCGTTGTATGTGGTGATGTCACAGTCTTGTTCTGAGGGATGCTGTGTGGTTTGTCGTTGTATGTGGTGATGTCACAGTCTTGTTCTGTGGGATGCTGTGTGGTTTGTCGTTGTATGTGGTGATGTCACAGTCTTGTTCTGAGGGATGCTGTGTGGTTTGTCGTTGTATGTGGTGATGTCACAGTCTTGTTCTGTGGGATGCTGTGTGGTTTGTCATTGTATGTGGTGATGTCACAGTCTTGTTCTGTGGGATGCTGTGTGGTTTGTCGTTGTATGTGGTGATGTCACAGTCTTGTTCTGTGGGATGCTGTGTGGTTTGTCGTTGTATGTGGTGATGTCACAGTCTTGTTCTGTGGGATGCTGTGTGGTTTGTCGTTGTATGTGGTGATGTCACAGTCTTGTTCTGTGGGATGCTGTGTGGTTTGTCGTTGTATGTGGTGATGTCACAGTCTTGTTCTGTGGGATGCTGTGTGGTTTGTCGTTGTATGTGGTGATTTCACAGTCTTGTTCTGTGGGATGCTGTGTGGTTTGTCGTTGTATGTGGTGATGTCACAGTCTTGTTCTGTGGGATGCTGTGTCGTTTGTCATTGTATGTGGTGATGTCACAGTCTTGTTCTGAGGGATGCTGTGTGGTTTGTCGTTGTATGTGGTGATGTCACAGTCTTGTTCTGTGGGATGCTGTGTGGTTTGTCGTTGTATGTGGTGATGTCACAGTCTTGTTCTGTGGGATGCTGTGTGGTTTGTCGTTGTATGTGGTGACAAGAGGGAGGAGAAAAGAAGAAGTGATCCATTACACTCCTCTTATAACCCAGAGAGAGCTTGTCATCTGAGCTTTAATGCGTTTCCCAGTCGATAAGCCTGAATGCACTGGGACAGGCAGAGGAGAGAGAGAGGATGACACACACACACACACACACTTCAGATGGTTCAGCCATCAGTTATGCCATGCATGTGTATACACTGCCCTCTAGAGGCTGAACTGAAGACTGCACTCTCAAGAGTCAACAGCATATTTTTAGTTTGTTTTTATTTCACCTTTATTTAACCAGGTAGACCAGATCACCTTTATTTAACCAGGTAGGCCAGATCACCTTTATTTAACCAGGTTGGCCAGATCACCTTTATTTAACCAGGTCGGCCAGATCACCTTTACTTAACCAGGTCGGCCAGATCACCTTTATTTAACCAGGTAGGCCAGATCACCTTTATTTAACCAGGTAGGCCAGATCACCTTTATTTAACCAGGTAGGCCAGATCACCTTTATTTAACCAGGTTGGCCAGATCACCTTTATTTAACCAGGTCGGCCAGATCACCTTTATTTAACCAGGTCGGCCAGATCACCTTTATTTAACCAGGTAGGCCAGATCACCTTTATTTAACCAGGTAGGCCAGATCACCTTTATTTAACCAGGTCGGCCAGTTGAGAACAAGTTCTCATTTACAACTGCGACCTGGCCAAGATAAAGCAAAGCAGTTCGACACAAACAACAACACAGAGTTACACATGGAATAAACAAACAGTCAATAACACAATAGAAAAAAAAGAAAGTCTATATACAGTGTGTGCAAATGGCATGAGGAGGTAAGGCAATAAATATAGGCCATAGTAGCGAAGTAATTATAATTTAGCAAATTAACACTGAGGGAGGGGTGCACTATGTAGGGAGTAGGCTGCCACTTGGGACGCATTGGAAAAGGCGTTATACTGCATGGTGCTTCATAGTTCCAGCAGATATGACTGCCTGTCAGGTCCCTGCAGATGATGCCAGAGGAAATGGAGTCTGAGTCTGTGTCTCTCTCTCTCTCTCAATTCAATTCAATTCAATTCAATTCAAGGGCTTTGTTGGCATGGGAAACATGTGTCAACATTGCCAAAGCAAGTGAGGTAGAAAATATATTTTATAAGTGAAATAAACAATAAAAATTAACAGTAAACATCACACATACAGAAGTGTCTCTCTCTCTCTCTCAAAGGTTTATTTTATTGAAAGTCCTTAAGAGTTCATTTTCCCCACTCATACAATAGTTCTGGAGGAGACAGAAATACTGTTAACCTTTAACACTGCAGTGGGCTAAATCACACAGAAGTGTTTCTCGGTAGTCTTAAACAAATCTACTTTGAAACACAAAGTATACACCTCCAACACATGGTTATGGGCTTAGCGTAATAAAACTCAGCTGCCGAGGCTACTGTTATTCCTGACGAAACGAGAATGTATTGTTGAGAACATAATACTGTATACTTGACATATCAAAGATACAGGGTGGGATCTACAGGGTGGGATCTACAGCTACAGGGTGGGATCTACAGGGTGGGATCTACAGCTACAGGGTGGGATCTACAGGGTGGGATCTACAGGGTGGTATCTACAGGGTGGTATCTACAGGGTGGTATCTACAGGGTGGGATCTACAGGGAAGGATACAGAGTTTATATTGAAAGCAGTTGCTTCCACACAGGTGTGGTTCCTGAGCTAATTAAGCAATTAACATCCAATCATGATTAGGGTCATGTATAAAAATGTCCCAGTTGCCCATTATTTAGGCTACCATGGCTAGAAGAAGCCATCACAGTGACTTTGAAAGAGGAGTCTCACAGGAGCACAGGGAATCTATAGGGAACACGGGGGGTCTATAGGGAACACAGGGGGTCTATAGGGAGCACAGGGGGTCTATAGGGAACACATTGGGTCTATAGGGAGCACAGGGGGTCTATAGGGAGCACAGGGGGTCTATAGGGAACACAGGGGATCTATAGGGAACACAGGGGGTCTATAGGGAGCACAGGGGATCTATAGGGAACACAGGGGGTCTATAGGGAGCACAGGGGGTCTATAGGGACCACAGGGGGTCCATAGGGAACACAGGGGGTCTATAGGGAGCACAGGGGGTCTATAGGGAGCACAGGGGATCTATAGGGAACACGGTGGGTCTATAGGGAGCACAGGGGGTCTATAGGGAGCACAGGGGGTCTATAGGGAGCACAGTGGGTCTATAGGGAGCACAGGGGGTCTATAGGGAGCACAGGGGGTCTATAGGGAACACAGGGAATCTATAGGGAACACAGGGGGTCTATAGGGAACACAGGGGGTCTATAGGGAACACGGGGAATCTATAGGGAACACGGGGAATCTATAGGGAACATGGGGAATCTATAGGGAACACGGGGGATCTATAGGGAACACGGGGGATCTATAGGGAACACGGGGAATCTATAGGGAACACGGGGAATCTATAGGGAACACGGGGGATCTATAGGGAACACGGGGGATCTATAGGGAACACGGGGGATCTATAGGGAGCACTGGGGGTCTATAGGGAGGACAGGGGGTCTATAGGGAGCACTGGGGGTCTGTAGGGAGGACAGGGGGTCTATAGGGAGCACAGGGGATCTATAGGGAACACGGGGAATCTATAGGGAACACAGGGGGTCTATAGGGAACATGGGGAATCTATAGGGAACACGGGGGATCTATAGGGAACACGGGGATCTATAGGGCAAACGGGGATCTATAGGGAACACGGGGGATCTATAGGGAACACGGGGGATCTATAGGGAACACGGGGGATCTATAGGGAGGACAGGGGGTCTATAGGGAGGACAGGGGGTCTATAGGGAGCACTGGGGGTCTATAGGGAGGACAGGGGGTCTATAGGGAGCACTGGGGATCTATAGGGAACACAGAGGATCTATAGGGAACACAGGGGGTCTATAGGGAACATGGGGAATCTATAGGGAACACGGGGGATCTATAGGGAACACGGGGATCTATAGGGCAAACGGGGGATCTATAGGGAACACGGGGGATCTATAGGGAACACGGGGGATCTATAGGGAGGACAGGGGGTCTATAGGGAGGACAGGGGGTCTATAGGGAGCACTGGGGGTCTATAGGGAGGACAGGGGGTCTATAGGGAGCACTGGGGATCTATAGGGAACACAGGGGATCTATAGGGAACACGGGGGATCTATAGGGAACACGGGGGATCTATAGGGAACACGGGGG
The DNA here is from genome assembly GCF_002021735.2 of Oncorhynchus kisutch. Taxonomy (NCBI): domain Eukaryota; kingdom Metazoa; phylum Chordata; class Actinopteri; order Salmoniformes; family Salmonidae; genus Oncorhynchus; species Oncorhynchus kisutch. The sequence continues at coordinate 45,446,590 of NC_034196.2, read as the reverse complement.
ATCTATAGGGAGCACTGGGGATCTATAGGGAGCACAGGGGGTCTACATAGTCACTACTAGATGAACAACATCACGTTGTAAACATCCCAACATCCCAATTATCCAAAACACGAGCTACAATTCACACATTTTAATTTCACTGGTAGTTTGGTGTCCCTGTGTGTCCGGCGTTCATCCTGAATGCTGATCCCGCCGGCTGGTAGAGTGGGCGTGCCCATAAACTTGATTATCTTTGAAAACATTTTGTTTTACACTGATGTTTTTCACCATGTCCATGTGGTGTTCTGTGGCTGGCTGTGCTAATTACAAACAAGCGTGAGTTACCTTTCACTGTTATACTTACCAACCAGAGACTCACCCCGATTATGCCAATAGCCTGCGGTCATCAAGAATGATGCGGTGACCTCTACTCAGGCCCAGAAGATAGGATATGCAATTAGTAGATTTGGATAGAAAACACTCTAAAGTTTCCAAAACTGTTAAAATAATGATTTTTTTGTTGTTGTTGTAGTTTTCTATTCAATGCCATTACAGTATCCATTGACTTAGGACTCAAATTGCAGTTCCTATGCCTTCCACTAGATGTCAACAGTCTTTAGAAATTGTTTCAGGCTTGTATTCTGAAAAATTAGGGAGTAAGATCAGTCTGAATGAGTGGACCCTACCGTGTCACAGAGCTTTTTCATGGTCGCAACCGAGAGAGTGCCTTTCTTGTTTACCTTTTATATTGACAATATTATTGTCCGGGTGAATATTAGCGATTATTTAGGCTAAAAACAACCTGAGGATTGAATATAAACATCGTTTGACATGTTTCTATGAAGTTTACGGATACAATTTGGATTGGAGGTTTTCAGATATAAAGAGAGACTTTATCAGACAAAAGGAACATTTATTGAATAAATTAATGTCTTCTGAGTGCAAACATGGCTGGTTACTGTTTGTAATGATTTGTCTGCTGGGCTATGTTCTCAAATAATCGTAAGGTATGCTTTCGACGTAAAACATTTTTGAAATCTGACACCTTGGTTGGATTCACAAGAAGTTAATCTGTAAACCTATGTAAAATAGTTGTATGTTTTCTGAATTTTTATAATGAGTATTTCTGCATTTGAATTTGGCGCTCTGCAATCTCACTGGATGTTGGCCAGGTGGGATGCGCGTCCCACATACCCTGGAGAGGTTAAAGCTAGCAAGCTAACTTTACAGTCCTATATTTAACTCTGAAAGACATCAGTTAAATCATATAGAGCTATCGCTTGGTATACACACTGTCAATCAATGTAGCTTCTGCCATGGTAGTCACTGCTAGGCTGGTAACGTTAGCTACCTTCAGCAGAGTGAACATGTTGGTTCATTCTATCTTTGACTGATGTTAGCCAACGTAAACTAGCTAATGTTATTCTGATTTGGTAACCATCTCTTCTACCCTTGTCTGGAAAACACTTTATTATAAAATTAGAATGTTTCGAAATAGCTAACTCACTCTGTGTTATGAGTGCGTATAAATCACCTATGGTTGGTCAGTTGGTTCTTAGACAGTTTCAACTGGCTAGCAATATGTCTACAAACATTCCCTTCTACTATTGATACCAATGATCTGTCAGTCAATGGGCTGGGGGAGGTTTCCAGACACTACTTTGAGATGAGGACGGGGGGGGGGGGTATGGTTGTGCTTAGTCAGTAAATGTATTGTTGTTTATGAGAGCGATTGAGGGGCCATGTCCCCTCATTGTCCCTAAACAATACGCTAGCCGGTCCCATTCTGTTGACACCTTTACCAACAAAGGCATATTTCCCTACCGACCCCTTCCACAAAAACCCCTTACGGGTCTGACGGTCCTCGGGTCTGTTTGGGTCATTTCAGAACGGGTCGGACGGTCCTCGGGTCTGTTTGGGTCATTTCAGAACGCGTCTGACGGTCCTTGTGTCTGTTTGGGTCATTTCAGAACGGGTCTGACGGTCCTCGGGTCTGTTTGGGTCATTTCAGAACGCGTCTGACGGTCCTTGTGTCTGTTTGGGTCATTTCAGAACGCGTCTGACGGTCCTCGGGTCTGTTTGGTTGATTTCAGAACGGGTCTGACGGTGCTCGGTCTGTTTGGTTCATTTCAGAACGGGTCTGACGGTGCTCGGGTCTGTTTGGTTCATTTCAGAACGGGTCTGACGGTCCTCTGGTCTGTTTGGTTCATTTCAGAACGGGTCTGACGCTCTTCGGGTCTGTTTGGGTCATTTCAGAACGGGTCTGACGGTCCTCGGGTCTGTTTGGTTCATTTTGGAACCGGTCCAACTTTCTGGACACATGAAGACCTCTAGTGCACAGTTATGTATGGACACATGGTGAGAAACATAGCAATACTGGTCCATAGTAGAAATGGGAAATAGTACTACCTGGGAAATAGTACTGCTTGGGAAATAGTACTGCCTGGGAAATAGTACTGCTTGGGAAATAGTACTGCTTGGGAAATAGTACTGCCTGGGAAATAGTACTACCTGGGAAATAATACTGCCTGGGAAGGAAGTACTTGTCATACATTACATCTACCTGCTGTGTGTGTGTTTGTGTGTGTGTGTGTGACTCAGTCAGTCAGTCTCTCACACTCACATTTTACGGTGTATTCTGGTCGGTGACACAAACAGACACACTCACATTTTACGGTGTATCCTGGTTCGGTGACACAAACAGGCACACTCACATTTTACGGTGTATCCTGGTCGGTGACACAAACAGACACACAGAGACACCAGGTTCTTACCGGATGTCCTGGTCGGTCACTATGAAGGCTTTACACAGGGGCTGCGACGTGTTGAGCCAGATAGCCGGGTTCTTCTCTGCAGCCGAGGTCGTCTGGCCCGTGATGGGGGAGGAGCTCATGTGGAGGGCGCTGGAGATAGCCGATAGGAGCGTCTCGTCTGACGTGTCTGGACCCAAACCTGGTAGAGGACAACACGGCCACAGGAACACGGTCAGGAACATAACCATAGTCCCATCAACCCCTTCTGGTCAGACAGACTCACATACCTCATTGTTTTTACTTCCATGTTCTCCATCTCACAGTGTATTTGATTAGAGATAACTAATAACAGAGCAAGTACCATTTCTAATTAATAATATGGTTATATACAACTGCCTATTATTAACATCAGAGAGACGACAGGCAGGGCTCCTACTTGTTAAACCCTTAGGAAGCTCCATGCTCCTGAGGACCTCTTCTGTGATATCTGACGCACTCAGGCCTTTCAACCGCTTCTCCCAGAACAGCTGCAAACACAACAGACAGGTGATGAGATGAGGAGAGGAGGGAGGATGAGAACAGGAAAGGAAACAGAGAGTGATGAGATGAGGAGAGGAGGGATGATGAGAACAGGAAAGGAAACAGAGAGTGATGAGATGAGGAGAGGAGGGAGGATGAGAACAGGAAAGGAAACAGAGAGTGATGAGATGAGGAGAGGAGGGATGATGAGAACAGGAAAGGAAACAGAGAGTGATGAGATGAGGAGAGGAGGGAGGATGAGAACAGGAAAGGAAACAGAGAGTGATGAGATGAGGAGAGGAGGGAGGATGAGAACAGGAAAGGAAACAGAGAGTGATGAGATGAGGAGAGGAGGGAGGATGAGAACAGGAAAGGAAACAGAGAGTGATGAGATGAGGAGAGGAGGGAGGATGAGAACAGGAAAGGAAACAGAGAGTGATGAGATGAGGAGAGGAGGGATGATGAGAACAGGAGAGGAGGAGAGGGGTGATGGAAACAGACAGGTGATGAGATGAGGAGAGGAGGGATGATGAGAACAGGAAAGGAAACAGAGAGTGATGAGATGAGGAGAGGAGGGATGATGAGAACAGGAGAGGAGGAGAGGGGTGATGGAAACAGACAGGTGATGAGATGAGGAGAGGAGGGATGATGAGAACAGGAAAGGAAACCGACAGTTGATGAGAGCAGGAAAGGAAACAGACAGATGATGAGAACAGGAAAGGAAACAGACAGGTGATGAGAACAGGAAAGGAAACAGACAGGTGATGAGAAAAGGAAAGGAAACAGAGAGTGAGGAGATGAGGAAAGGAAACAGAGGGTGAGGAGATGAGGAAAGGAAACAGAGGGTGAGGAGATGAGGAAAGGAAACAGAGGGTGAGGAGATGAGGAAAGGAAACAGAGGGTGAGGAGATGAGGAAAGGAAACAGAGGGTGAGGAGATGAGGAAAGGAAACAGAGGGTGAGGAGATGAGGAAAGGAAACAGAGGGTGAGGATCAGAGGAGGACCCAGGACCCCCAGAAAACAGGACGTAGTATTTATCCAATTATAGTTCATTCAGGTTCGGGGGTATAAATCCTAGCACAGCAGCAACAACAAGTGTTCAAGAAAGAATAAATAGCAAGACACGAAAGGCCTTCGAAGCGAGACTAGATAACCGACCGAAAGAGACACAAAGAGACACTCAGCAACATCAGCGTGGCTGGCGGCGGCAGGGGGCAGCTGGGGGAGACTGGCATGGCTGGCATGGCAGGGGGCAGCTGGGGGAGACTGGCATGGCTGGCGTCAGCTGGGGGAGACTGGCATGGCTGGCATGGCAGGGGGCAGCTGGGGGAGACTGGCATGGCTGGCGGTAGCTGGGGGAGACTGGCATGGCTGGCATGGCAGGGGGCAGCTGGGGGAAACTGGCATGGCAGGGGGCAGCTGGGGGAAACTGGCATGGCTGGCGGCAGCTGGGGGAGACTGGCATGGCTGGCATGGCAGGGGATGGCTCCCCTTCATTAGGCCATGATGGCAGCAGACCAACGACCCATCTTCCTTGGTTAGTCCTAAACTAATACTCTCTCCTGTTAGAGTGGCAGCATCTTCCTTGGTTAGTCCTAAACTAATACTCTCTCCTGTTAGAGTGGCAGCATCTACCTTGGTTAGTCCTAAACTAATACTCTCTCCTGTTAGAGTGGCAGCATCTTCCTTGGTTAGTCCTAAACTAATACTCTCTCCTGTTAGAGTGGCAGCATCTACCTTGGTTAGTCCTAAACTAATACTCTCTCCTATTAGAGTGGCAGCATCTTCCTTGGTTAGTCCTAAACTAATACTCTCTCCTGTTAGAGTGGCAGCATCTTCCTTGGTTAGTCCTAAACTAATACTCTCTCCTGTTAGAGTGGCAGCATCTTCCTTGGTTAGTCCTAAACTAATACTCTCTCCTATTAGAGTGGCAGCTTCTTCCTTGGTTAGTCCTAAACTAATACTCTCTCCTGTTAGAGTGGCAGCATCTTCCTTGGTTAGTCCTAAACTAATACTCTCTCCAGTGAGAGTGGCAGCATCTTCCTTGGTTAGTCCTAAACTAATACTCTCTCCTGTTAGAGTGGCAGCATCTTCCTTGGTTAGTCCTAAACTAATACTCTCTCCTGTTAGAGTGGCAGCATCTTCCTTGGTTAGTCCTAAACTAATACTCTCTCCTATTAGAGTGGCAGCTTCTTCCTTGGTTAGTCCTAAACTAATACTCTCTCCTGTTAGAGTGGCAGCATCTTCCTTGGTTAGTCCTAAACTAATACTCTCTCCAGTGAGAGTGGCAGCATCTTCCTTGGTTAGTCCTAAACTAATACTCTCTCCTATTAGAGTGGCAGCATCTTCCTTGGTTAGTCCTAAACTAATACTCTCTCCAGTTAAGAGTGGAAGCATCTTCTTCCTCGATCTATTCCTCTTTTCTCCACGTCTCGAAAACATTTAGGAGCCAATTCACTCAAATCAAAGTTTATTGGTGCTCGTACACCGATTTGCAGATGTTATCTCAGGTGCAGTGAAGTGCTTGTGTTTCTACCTTCCAACAGTGCAGTGATAATACCGAACAATACAAAACAATACACACATAATCCTGAAGTCAAAAATAAAGAAGTTAAGAAATATCACAACAAGCAACGTCAGAGTCCAGAATATAAATATAGAAATATAAGATGGTGAATATAGACAGTAGTTATATAGAATGGTGTGTATAGACAGTATAGACAGTAGCTATAAAGGATGGTGTGTATAGACAGTATAGACAGTAGCTATATAGGATGGTGTGAATAGACAGTAGTTATATAGGATGGTGTGTATAGACAGTAGTTATATTGGATGGTGTGTATAGACAGTAGTTATATAGAATGGCGTGTATAGACAGTAGTTATATAGGATGGTGTGTATAGACAGTATAGACAGTAGTTAAATAGGATGGTGTGTATAGACAGTAGTTATATAGGAGGGTGTGTATAGACAGTAGTTATATAGAATGGTGTGTATAGACAGTATAGACAGTAGTTATATAGGATGGTGTGTATAGACAGTAGTTATATAGGATGGTGTGTATAGACAGTAGTTATATAGGATGGTGTGTATAGACAGTATAGACAGTAGTTATATAATGGTGTGTATAGACAGTATAGACAGTAGTTATATTGGATGGTGTGTATAGACAGTATAGACAGTAGTTATATAGGATGGTGTGTATAGACAGTAGTTATATAGGATGGTGTGTATAGACAGTAGTTATATAGGATGGTGTGTATAGACAGTAGTTATATAGAATGGTGTGTATAGACAGTATAGACAGTAGCTATATAGGATGGTGTGTATAGACAGTATAGACAGTAGTTATATAGGATGGTGTGTACAGACAGTAGTTATATAGGATGGTGTGTATAGACAGTAGTTATATAGGATGGTGTGAATAGACAGTATAGACAGTAGTTATATAGGATGGTGTGTACAGACAGTAGTTATATAGGATGGTGTGTATAGACAGTAGTTATATAGAATGGTGTGTATAGACAGTAGCTATATGGGATGGTGTGTATAGACAGTAGTTATATAGGATGGTGTGAATAGACAGTATAGACAGTAGTTATATAGGATGGTGTGTACAGACAGTAGTTATATAGGATGGTGTGTATAGACAGTAGTTATATAGAATGGTGTGTATAGACAGTATAGACAGTAGCTATATAGGATGGTGTGTATAAACAGTATAGACAGTAGTTATATAGGATGGTGTGTATAGACAGTAGTTATATAGGATGGTGTATATAGACAGTAGTTATATAGGAGGGTGTGTATAGACAGTAGTTATATAGGATGGTGCGTATAGACAGTAGTTATATATAGGATTGTGTGTATAGACAGTAGTTATATAGGATGGTGTGTATAGACAATCATTTAGGCAGGTTACCTTCGCTTCCTTGGGCACAGGTGCTATGGTGGTCTGCTTGAACCATGTAGGTATTACAGACTCGGTCAGGGAGAGGTTGATAATATCAGTGAAGACACTTGACAGTTGATCCGCACATGCTTTGAGTACATGTCCTGGTAGTCCGTCTGGCCCAGCGGCTTTGTGAATGTTGACCTGTTTCTAGGTCATGCTCACATCAGCTACGGAGAGCGTGATCACACAGTCTTCCGGAACAGCTGGTGCTCTCATGCATGCTTCAGTGTTGCTTGCCTCGAAGCGAGCATAAAAGGCATTTAGCTCGTCTGGTAGGCTCGCGTCACTGGGCAGATCACGGCTGGGTTTCCCTTTGGAGTCCGTAATAGTTTCCAAGCCCTGCCACATCCGACGCGCATCAGAGCCAATGTAGTAGGACTCAATCTGTTTGATCGTTTGTCTGAGGGCATAGTGGGATTTCTTATAAGAATCTAGTGGGCATCTAGTATTTGACATCCCTTAACATCAGGGTTAATTGTGTGTGTTTATGTGTATGCCAGTAACAGCAGCAGCCAAGGAATCTCTTTCTCTCCGGCCTTGAAGCATGAAACACACAGATAATCTCACTGCCGATAGACTGCTGACAGGTACTCATCACAGTGGGAGGCCGTTCCTTCTCTTGCTAGAACAAAAGCGGTACCTGCTGCGTGCGGATCCGGTAGCGACGAACCTTCCGTTTCTACTTGGTAGAATTGTAATACTCGTCAGTGTCCAACAACTTGACTTTGAGCCAATCAGAGAGCCCGAAGTCAACACAAAAGAAAAGTAAAAATAGGTTGTTCTCTCAGTACATCCATGGATGAGCCAGTCATACTTCATATGCAATGTAAGCTATGGGATGGTAGCTAGCTAAGTGCACCGACGCAATGCACACAACACCAAATACTTCCTCCAAGCTAGCTAACCACTGTAGCTAGTGTTGACATTATAATGACATCACAATGGATTAGCTAGTGTTGACATTATAATGGCATCACAATGGATTAGCTAGTGTTGACATTATAATGGCATCACAATGGATTAGCTAGTGTTGACATTATAATGGCATCACAATGGATTAGCTAGTTTCCATTAAACAGTTGCCTGTGGTAGCTACAGATGTTAGTGCAGTGTCCTTAGCTAGCTCGATAGCTATATTGTGCTAGCTGTCGTTAGCTAAATAGTTAAACGTTTTGGCTATGGGCTGGCACTGGCAGTATGGGATTATGGAGAGTGAATTTGATGGTTTCTTCATCATCTTGCTAGGAAGTTATCTAGATGTGACCAACTGGCTCGTATTAACAACGAGAGAGATGAGGAGGAAGGGGAGGGAGATGAGGAGAGGGGGAGCGAGAGGAGGAGGGGTAGAGAGATGAGGAGGAAGAGGGAGATGAGGAGGGGGAGCGAGAGGAGGAGGGGTAGAGAGATGAGGAGGAAGAGGAGGGAGATGAGGAGGGGGGAGCGAGAGGAGGAGGGGTAGAGAGGTGAGGATGAAGGGTAGAGAGGTATAGGAAGGGGGAGGGAGGAGGGGTAGAGAGGTGAGGAGGAAGGGTAGAGAGGTATAGGAAGGGGGAGGGAGAGGAGGAGGGGTAGAGAGGTATAGGAAGGGGGAGGGAGAGGAGGAGGGGTATAGAGGTGAGGAGGAAGGGTAGAGAGAGGAGGAGGGGTAGAGAGGTGAGGAGGAAGGGTAGAGAGGTAAAGGAAGGGGGAGGGAGAGGGAGAGGAGGAGGGGTATAGAGGTGAGGAGGAAGGGTAGAGAGGTATAGGAAGGGGGAGGGAGAGGAGGGGTAGAGAGGTGAGGAGGAAGGGGGGAGGGAGAGGAGGGGTAGAGAGGTGAGGAGGAAGGGTAGAGAGAGGAGGAGGGGTAGAGAGGTGAGGAGGAAGGGTAGAGAGGTATAGGAAGGGGAGGGAGAGGAGGAGGGGTAGAGAGGTGAAGAGGAAGGGTAGAGAGGTATAGGACGGGGGAGGGAGAGGGAGAGGAGGAGGGGTATAGAGGTGAGGAGGAAGGGTAGAGAGGTAAAGGAAGGGGGAGGGAGAGGAGGAGGGGTATAGAGGTGAGGAGGAAGGGTAGAGAGGTATAGGAAGGGGGAGGGAAAGGGAGAGGAGGAGTGGTAGAGAGGTGAGGAGGAAGGGTGGAGAGAGGAGGAGGGGTAGAGAGGTGAGGAGGAAGGGTAGAGAGGTATAGGAAGGGGAGGGAGAGGAGGAGGGGTAGAGGTGAGGAGGAAGGGGAGAGAGAGGAGGAGGGGTAGAGAGGTGAGGAGGAAGGGTAGAGAGGTATAGGAAGGGGAGAGAGAGGAGGAGGGGTATAGAGGTGAGGAGGAAGGGTAGAGAGGTATAGGAAGGGGGAGGGAAAGGGAGAGGAGGAGTGGTAGAGAGGTGAGGAGGAAGGGTAGAGAGAGGAGGAAGGGGAGGAGATCCTCAGGGAAGGCATGGGTGGGAGATGAAAATGTCCAAATCCTAAATGTATTCCTCCTCCTCATTCCATGTATACATGTGTGATCACTCCATTTTCTCCACAGCCTCGTTAGGCAGCACATCTTAAAGTCACATAATCTGCCAGCCAGCCTCAGCCTCACACAGACAGCCTAACAGTGGCTACATGTCCCTCACTGTCCTCAGACTCAGCCTCACACAGACAGCCTAACAGTGGCTACATGTCCCTCACTGTCCTCAGACTCAGCCTCACACAGACAGCCTAACAGTGGCTACATGTCCCTCACTGTCCTCAGACTCAGCCTCATACAGACAGCCTAACAGTGGCTACATGTCCCTCACTGTCCTCAGACTCAGACTCACACAGACAGCCTAACAGTGGCTACATGTCCCTCACTGTCCTCAGACTCAGCCTCACACAGACAGCCTAACAGTGGCTAAATGTCCCTCACTGTCCTCAGACTCAGCCTCACACAGACAGCCTAACAGTGGCTACATGTCCCTCACTGTCCTCAGACTCAGCCTCACACAGACAGCCTAACAGTGGCTACATGTCCCTCACTGTCCTCAGACTCAGCCTCACACAGACAGCCTAACAGTGGCTACATGTCCCTCACTGTCCTCAGACTCAGCCTCACACAGACAGCCTAACAGTGGCTACATGTCCCTCACTGTCCTCAGACTCAGCCTCACACAGACAGCCTAACAGTGGCTACATGTCCCTCACTGTCCTCAGACTCAGCCTCACACAGACAGCCTAACAGTGGCTACATGTCCCTCACTGTCCTCAGCCTCAGCCTCACAGACAGCCTAACAGTGGCTACATGTCCCTCACTGTCCTCAGACTCAGCCTCACACAGACAGCCTAACAGTGGCTACATGTCCCTCACTGTCCTCAGACTCAGCCTCACACAGACAGCCTAACAGTGGCTAAATGTCCCTCACTGTCCTCAGACTCAGCCTCACACAGACAGCCTAACAGTGACTAAATGTCCCTCACTGTCCTCAGACTCAGCCTCACACAGACAGCCTAACAGTGGCTACATGTCCCTCACTGTCCTCAGACCACAGACACAGCAGCAGGTAGGGTAACAGCATAATCTACTCTCGAGTGGCGCAGCGGTCTAAAGAACTGCATCTCAGTGCATCACTACAGACCCTGGTTCAGTGGTCTAAAGAACTGCATCTCAGTGCTAGAGGCGTCACTACAGACCCTGGTTCAGTGGTCTAAGACACTGCATCTCAGTGCTAGAGGAGTCACTACAGACCCTGGTTCAGTGGTCTAAGACACTGCATCTCAGTGCTAGAGCCGTCACTACAGACACCCTGGTTCCAATCCAAGCTGAATCACAACCGGCCGCGATTGGGAGTCCCATAGGGCAAAATTGGGCCAGCGTCGTCCGGGTTTGGCCGGGGGGGGGGGGTAGGCCGTCATCGTAAATAAGAATGAACTGACTTTCCTAGTTAAATAAAAGGTTCAATTGAAAAAATTAAAGACACAAACTTACACAGACACAGCAGCTAACCTAAACGTCCCTCACTGTCCTCAGACACAGCAGCTAACCTAAACGTCCCTCACTGTCCTCAGACACAGCAGCTAACCTAAACGTCCCTCACTGTCCTCAGACACAGCAGCTAACCTAAACGTCCCTCACTGTCCTCAGACACAGCAGCTAACCTAAACGTCCCTCACTGTCCTCAGACACAGCAGCTAACCTAAACGTCCCTCACTGTCCTCAGACACAGCAGCTAACCTAAACGTCCCTCACTGTCCTCAGACACAGCAGCTAACCTAAACGTCCCTCACTGTCCTCAGACACAGCAGCTAACCTAAACGTCCCTCACTGTCCTCAGACACAGCAGCTAACCTAAACGTCCCTCACTGTCCTCAGACACAGCAGCTAACCTAAACGTCCCTCCCTGTCCTCAGACACAGCAGCTAACCTAAACGTCCCTCACTGTCCTCAGACACAGATAGAGCGGTAGGTACTCTGTAGTCTGTTGTCTGTGAAACAGCCAGCCACTCTGTAGAGAACCTGAAGTGTTGTCATGGTAAGGGAATGGTGTTGTGGGGGGTAGACAGTGGTGACAGTAGTTAACACAGCCCAAACCTAACAACAACAAACCCTGCTTTGCTGCTGATTCAAGACATTCAGGCACTGCATTATGGGTAAGGGAAATATGATTTTGAATGGGAATCAATTGTTGGTCTCTAAAAAGTTCTCACAAGTATAGTAAGACATAGCTGTGTGTGTAGGGGGACAGAATGATCTCCCCGGCAACAAGGAGATGGGGTGGGTGTCATGGGAACAAAATTTGCTGAGTTGGCAGATTGTCCCAACAACACAGAAGCAGCCTATTGGTGGGAGAGAGAGATAATTACCTGATACATTACATTAACCCTCCTCGTGACTGACTGGCTGGCTGGCTGGCTGACTAAGTCACTGACTGACTGACTGACTGACTGGCAGACTAACTAACTGACTGGCTGGCTGGCTGACTGGGTGACTAACTGACTGGCTGGCTGGCTGACTGGGTGGCTGGCTGACTGACTGGCTGACTGACTATGTGACTGGCTGGCTGGCTGACTGGCTGACTGACTATGTGACTGGCTGGCTGACTGGCTGACTGACTATGTGACTGGCTGGCTGACTAAGTGGCTGACTGACTAACTGGCTGGCTGACTAACTGACTAAGTGAATGGTTGGCTGACTGAATATGTGACTGGCTGGCTGGCTGGCTGACTAAGTGACTGACTGGCTGACTAAGTGACTGACTGGCTGACTAAGTGACTGACTGGCTGACTAAGTGACTGACTGGCTGACTATGTGACTGACTGGCTGGCTGACTATGTGACTGACTGGCTGGCTGGCTGACTATGTGACTGACTGGCTGGCTGGCTGACTATGTGACTGGCTGGCTGGCTGGCTGACTAAGTGACTGGCTGGCTGGCTGGCTGGCTGGCTGGCTGGCTGACTAAGTGACTGGCTGGCTGGCTGACTAAGTGACTGGCTGGCTGGCTGACTAAGTGACTGGCTGGCTGGCTGACTAAGTGACTGGCTGGCTGACTAAGTGAATGACTGGCTGACTATGTGACTGACTGGCTGGCTGGCTGACTATGTGACTGGCTGGCTGGCTGACTAAGTGACTGGCTGGCTGGCTGACTAAGTGACTGGCTGGCTGGCTGACTAAGTGACTGGCTGGCTGACTATGTGACTGGCTGGCTGACTATGTGACTGGCTGGCTGACTATGTGACTGGCTGGCTGACTATGTGACTGGCTGGCTGGCTGGCTGGCTGGCTAGCTGACTATGTGACTGGCTGGCTGGCTGACTAAGTGACTGACTGGCTGACTGGCTGACTGGCTGGCTGACTATGTGACTGGCTGGCTGGCTGGCTAGCTGACTATGTGACTGGCTGGCTGGCTGACTAAGTGACTGACTGGCTGACTGGCTGGCTGGCTGACTAAGTGACTGGCTGGCTGGCTGACTAAGTGACTGGCTGGCTGACTGACTATGTGACTGACTGGCTGACTAAGTGACTGACTGGCTGGCTGACTGACTGGCTGACTAAGTGAATGTTTGGCTGACTGACTGACTGGCTGACTAAGTGAATGTTTGGCTGACTGACTGACTGGCTGACTAAGTGAATGTTTGGCTGACTGACTATGTGACTGGCTGGCTGGCTGACTAAGTGACTGACTGGCTGACTGACTAACTGGCTGGCTTACTAACTGACTAAGTGACTGGCTGGCTGACTAAGTGACTGACTGGCTGGCTGACTAACTGACTAAGTGACTGACTGGCTGGCTGACTAACTGACTAAGTGAATGGTTGGCTGACTGACTATGTGGCTGGCTGGCTGGCTGACTGACTGACTGGCTGGCTGACTGGCATTCATCTGGTGAGGCTTCATCATGTATATGATAATACAAGCACACACGCACTAACACACACACACACACACACACACACACAATCGATCACAGTAAAAAAGAGCAGCACACGCACAAAAACATCCACCTGCGCATCGATTACACTAACTGTGATTCACTGCTCTCTGTACAGGGTAGACTGGACCTAGTGGTCTGTAGACTGGGCAGCTACTCAGGGTAGACTGGACCTAGTGATCTGTAGACTGGGCAGCTACTCAGGGTAGACTGGACCTACCGGTCTGTAGACTGGGCAGCTACTCAGGGTAGACTGGACCTAGTGGTCTGTAGACTGGGCAGCTACTCAGGGTAGACTGGGCCTACCGGTCTGTCATCTCTGCTACTCAGGGTAGACTGGGCCTACCGGTCTGTCATCTCTGCTACTCAGGGTAGACTGGGCCTACTGGTCTGTAATTTATGTTACTCAGGGTAGACTGGGCCTACCGGTCTGTCATCTCTGCTACTCAGGGTAGACTGGGCCTACTGGTCTGTAATTTATGTTACTCAGGGTAGACTGGGCCTACTGGTCGGTAATTTATGTTACTCAGAGTAGACTGCCTCTATAACGGCTATGAATGGCTCTATAGCGGCTATGACTGGCTCTATAGTGGCTATGACTGGCTCTATAGCGGCTATGACTGGCTCTATAGCGGCTATGACTGGCTCTATAATGGCTATGACTGGCTCTATAGTGGCTATGACTGGCTCTATAGTGGCTATGACTGGCTCTATAACGGCTATGACTGGCTCTATAACGGCTATGACTGGCTCTATATCGGCTATGACTGGCTCTATAACGGCTATGACTGGCTCTATAATGGCTATGACTGGCTCTATAGTGGCTATGACTGGCTCTATAACGGCTATGACTGGCTCTATAACGGCTATGACTGGCTCTATAGTGGCTATGACTGGCTCTATAGTGGCTATGACTGGCTCTATAGTGGCTATGACTGGCTCTATAGTGGCTATGACTGGCTCTATAGCGGCTATGACTGGCTCTATAGCGGCTATGACTGGCTCTATAGCGGCTATGACTGGCTCTATAATGGCTATGACTGGCTCTATAGCGGCTATGACTGGCTCTATAACGGCTATGACTGGCTCTATAGCGGCTATGACTGGCTCTATAGCGGCTATGACTGGCTCTATAGTGGCTATGACTGGCTCTCTAGTGGCTATGACTGGCTCTATAGTGGCTATGACTGGCTCTATAACGGCTATGACTGGCTCTATAACGGCTATGACTGGCTCTATAGCGGCTATGAGCGGCTATGACTGGCTCTATAGTGGCTATGACTGGCTCTATAACGGCTATGACTGGCTCTATAGCGGCTATGACTGGCTCTATAGCGGCTATGACTGGCTCTATAACGGCTATGACTGGCTCTATAGCGGCTATGAGCGGCTATGACTGGCTCTATAGTGGCTATGACTGGCTCTATAGCGGCTATGACTGGCTCTATAGCGGCTATGACTGGCTCTATAGCGGCTATGACTGGCTCTATAATGGCTATGACTGGCTCTATAGCGGCTATGACTGGCTCTATAACGGCTATGACTGGCTCTATAGCGGCTATGACTGGCTCTATAGCGGCTATGACTGGCTCTATAGTGGCTATGACTGGCTCTCTAGTGGCTATGACTGGCTCCATAGTGGCTATGACTGGCTCTATAACGGCTATGACTGGCTCTATAGTGGCTATGACTGCCTCTATAACAGCTCCTACAGTCCCAGTCCCAGTCAGTGTGATGCTGCTGTAACACAGTAAGCAGCTACAGCACTACATCTGTGGTCCATTAGCAGCCTCTAGTGGTCGGCGCCAGACATGACACCCTGGTTCGGTTACAGGATTTACATGATAGGTTTAGCGGGCTTTGCTCTACTGTGTAACTAGTATGACGTTGTGGCTAGCCTACGTAGTAGCCACTAGACAATGAGAGGCTGTGATGCTGGTGTCAGGAGACTGAAGCAGCATGGCTGCCTGGAAACCAGTTCAAAAACTCACAACTAGTCTTCATTTGTAACTCTTTTCCAAGTCAGGAATGTACCATAAAAAAAAAAAAAAAAGAGATTACTGTTAAAATCTCTCAATGGGTTGGCGCAGTCAGCAGCTACTCTCGCCAATGATAGCCAGTGACCTTTCACCTTTTTTGGATGCATCTCATGATCAACCCCTCCCTCTGGGCAATAAAGTACCAGTCACTACAGAGATTGAGTTACTCAGCGTGTGTGTGTGTGTGTGTGTGTGTGTGTATGTGTGTGTGTGTGAGAGAGAGTCTGTGTGTGTGTGTGTGTTGATCCCTGCCTACAGACAGAAACTAAAACAAGACGCTCCCGCGCTGAGGTCTGTTCAACGCTGGTCAGACAAATCTGATTCCACACTCCAAGACTGCTTCCATCACGTGGACTGGGACATGTTTCGTATTGCGTCAGACAACAACATTGACGAATACGCTGATTCGGTGAGCGAGTTCATTAGAACGTGCGGTGAAGATGTCGTTCCCATAGCAACGATTAAAACATTCCCAAACCAGAAACCGTGGATTGATGGCAGCATTGGCGTGAAACTGAAAGCGCGAACCACTGCTTTTAATCAGGGCAAGGTGTCTGGTAACATGACCGAATACAAACAGTGCAGCTATTCCCTCCGCAAGGCTATCAAACAAGCTAAGCATCAGTATAGAGACAAAGTAGAATCTCAATTCAACGGCTCAGACACAAGAGGTATGTGGCAGGGTCTACAGTCAATCACGGATTACAAAAAGAAAACCAGCCTCGTCACAGACCAGGATGTCTTGCTCCCAGGCAGACGAAATAACTTTTTTGCCCGCTTTGAGGACAATACAGTGCCACTGACACGGCCCGCAACTAAAACATGCGGACTCTCCTTCACTGCAGCCGACGTGAGGAAAACATTTAAACGTGTTAACCCTCGCAAGGCTGCAGGCCCAGACGGCATCCCCAGCCGCGCCCTCAGAGCATGCGCAGACCAGCTGGCTGGTGTGTTTACGGACATATTCAATCAGTCCTAGTCTGTTGTTCCCACATGCTTCAAGAGGGCCACCATTGTTCCTGTTCCCAAGAAAGCTAAGGTAACTGAGCTAAACGACTACCGCCCCGTAGCACTCACTTCCGTCATCATGAAGTGCTTTGAGAGACTAGTCAAGGACCATATCACCTCCACCCTACCTGACACCCTAGACCCACTCCAATTTGCTTACCGCCCAAATAGGTCCACAGACGATGCAATCTCAACCACACTGCACACTGCCCTAACCCATCTGGACAAGAGGAATACCTATGTGAGAATGCTGTTCATCGACTACAGCTCGGCATTTAACACCATAGTACCCTCCAAGCTCGTCATCAAGCTCGAGACCCTGGGTCCCGACCCCGCCCTGTGCAACTGGGTACTGGACTTCCTGATGGGCCGCCCCCAGGTGGTGAGGGTAGGCAACAACATTTCCACCCCGCTGATCCTCAACACTGGGGCCCCACAAGGGTGCGTTCTGAGCCCTCTCCTGTACTCCCTGTTCACCCACGACTGCATGGCCACGCACGCCTCCAACTCAATCATCAAGTTTGCGGACGACACAACAATGGTAGGCTTGATTACCAACAACGACGAGACGGCCTACAGGGAGGTGAGGGCCCTCGGAGTGTGGTGTCAGGAAAATAACCTCACACTCAACGTCAACAAAACTAAGGAGATGATTGTGGACTTCAGGAAACAGCAGAGGGAACACCCCCCTATCCACATCGCTGGAACAGTAGTGGAGAGGGTAGTAAGTTTTAAGTTCCTCACAGACAAACTGAATTGGTCCACCCACACAGACAGCATCGTGAAGAAGGCGCAGCAGCACCTCTTCAACCTCAGGAGGCTGAAGAAATTCGGCTTGTCACCAAAAGCACTCACAAACTTCTACAGATGCACAATCGAGAGCATCCTATCGGGCTGTATCACCGCCTGGTACGGCAACTGCTCCGCCCACAACCGTAAGGCTCTCCAGAGGGTAGTGAGGTCTGCACAACGCATCACCGGGAGCAAACTACCTGCCCACCAGGACACCTACACCACCCGATGTCACAGGAAGGCCATAAAGATCATCAAGGACAACAACCACCCGAGCCACTGCCTGTTCACCCCGCTATCATCCAGAAGGCGAGGTCAGTACAGGTGCATCAAAGCTGGGACCGAGAGACTGAAAAACAGCTTCTATCTCAAGGCCATCAGACTGTTAAACAGCCACCACTAACATTGAGTGGCTGCTGCCAAAACACTGACTCAACTCCAGCCACTTTAATAATGGGAATTGATGGGAAATGATGTAAATATATCACTAGCCACATTAAACAATGCTACCTTATATAATGTTACTTACCCTACATTATTCATCTCATATGTATATGTATATACTGTACTCTATATCATCTACTGCATCTTTATGTAATACATGTATCACTAGCCACTTTAACTATGCCACTTTGTTTACATACTCATCTCATATGTATATACTGTACTCGATATCATCTACTGTATCTTGCCTATGCTGCTCTGTACCATCACTCATTCATATATCCTTATGTACATATTCCTTATCCCCTTACACTGTGTATAAGACAGTAGTTTTGGAATTGTTAGTTAGATTACTTGTTGGTTATTACTGCATTGTCGGAACTAGAAGCACAAGCATTTCGCTACACTCGCATTAACATCTGCTAACCATGTGTATGTGACAAATAACATTTGATTTGTGTGTGTGTGTGTGTGTGTGTGTGTGTGTGTGTGTGTGTGTGTGTGTGTACGTGTGTACGTGTGTGTGTGTGTGTGTGTGTGTGTACATGTGTGTGTGTGTGTGTGTGTGTGTACGTGTGTGTGTGTGTGCGCATGTGTGCGTGTGTGAGTCAGTGTGCGTGTGTGCGTGCTTGCGTGTCTCACCTGTCTGGGCTGCTCTGTGGCTCTCTGCAGGTCTGTCTTCACCTTGTTGCTGGGGTGGTTCACCACTTTGGTGACGGGCTGCTTAAAGATGGAGGCTGTCTGTCTGATAGGAAGTCCTGTGTTCAGGTCTGGTTTACCCTTAAAAGGAGAAGAGTGACTCAATTAAACGACAGGAGAGAGGCTCTATACAGTAGAGAGGCTCTATACAGTAGAGAGGCTATATACAGTAGAGGGGCTATATACAGTAGAGAGGCTATATACAGTAGAGAGGCTATATACAGTAGAGAGGCTATATACAGTAGAGAGGCTATATACAGTAGAGAGGCTATATACAGTAGAGGGGCTATATACAGTAGAGAGGCTATATACAGTAGAGAGGCTATATACAGTAGAGAGGCTATATACAGTAGAGAGGCTATATAAAGTAGAGAGGCTATATACAGTAGAGAGGCTATATACAGTAGAGAGGCTACATACAGTAGAGAGGCTACATACAGTAGAGAGGCTATATACAGTAGAGAGGCTACATACAGTAGAGGCTATATACAGTAGAGGCTATATACAGTAGAGGCTATATACAATAGAGAGAGTATATACAGTAGAGAGGCTATATACAATAAATCAAATCAAATGTTATTTGTCACATACACATGGTTAGCAGATGTTAATGCGAGTGTAGCGAAATGCTTGTGCTTCTAGTTCCGACAATGCAGTAATAACGAACAAGTAATCTAACTAACAATTCCAAAAAACTACTGTCTTATACACAGTGTAAGGGGATAAAGAATATGTACATAAGGATATATGAATGAGTGATGGTACAGAGCAGCATAGGCAAGATACAGTAGGTGATATCGAGTACAGTATAACATATGAGATGAGTATGTAAACCAAGTGGCATAGTTAAAGTGGCTAGTGATACATGTATTACATAAGTGTGGAGTCAGCTTGGTCAGACCAGCGTTGGACAGACCTCAGCGTGGGAGCTTCTTGTTTTAGTTTCTGTCTGTAGGCAGGGATCAACAAAATGGAGTCGTGGTCAGCTTTTCCGAAAGGGGGGCGGGGCAGGGCCTTATATGCGTCGCGGAAGTTAGAGTAACAATGATCCAGGGTCTTTCCACCCCTGGTTGCGCAATCGATATGCTGATCAAATTTAGGGAGTCTTGTTTTCAGATTAGCCTTGTTAAAATCCCCAGTAGAGAGGCTATAACAGTAGAGAGGCTATAACAGTAGAGAGGCTATATACAGTAGAGAGGCTATATAAAGTAGAGGCTATATACAGTAGAGAGGCTATATACAGTAGAGAGGCTATATAAAGTAGAGGCTATATACAGTAGAGAGGCTATATACAGTAGAGAGGCTATAACAGTAGAGAGGCTATATACAGTAGAGGCTATAAAAGAAGTGAGGCTATATACAGTAGTGAGGCTATATACAGTAGAGAGGCTATATACAGTAGTGAGGCTATATACAGTACTGAGGCTATGAAAGTAGCGAGGCTATATACAGTAGTGAGGCTATATACAGTAGAGAGGCTATATACAGTAGAGAGGCTATAAAAGTAGCGAGGCTATATACAGTAGAGTCTATATACAGTAGAGAGGCTATATACAGTAGTGAGGCTATATACAGTAGTGACTCAATTAAACGACAGGAGAGAGGCTCTATACAGTAGAGAGGCTCTATACAGTAGAGAGGCTCTATACAGTAGAGAGGCTATATACAGTAGAGAGGCTATATACAGTAGAGAGGCTATAAAAGTAGCGAGGCTATATACAGTAGAGAGGCTATATACAGTAGTGAGGCTATAAAAGTAGAGAGGCTACATACAGTAGAGAGGCTATATACAGTAGCTAGGCTATATACAGTAGAGAGGATATATACAGTAGAGAGGCTCTATACAGTAGAGAGGCTATATACAGTAGAGAGGCTATAAAAGTAGCGAGGCTATATACAGTAGTGAGGCTATATACAGTAGAGAGGCTATATACAGTAGAGAGGCTATATACAGTAGTGAGGCTATAAAAGTAGAGAGGCTACATACAGTAGAGAGGCTATATACAGTAGAGAGGCTATATACAGTAGAGAGGCTATATACAGTAGAGAGGCTATATACAGTAGAGAGGCTATATACAGTAGAGAGGCTATATACAGTAGAGAGGCTCTATACAGTAGAGAGGCTATATACAGTAGAGAGGCTATAAAAGTAGCGAGGCTATATACAGTAGAGAGGCTATATACAGTAGTGAGGCTACATACAGTAGAGAGGCTACATACAGTAGAGAGGCTATATACAGTAGCTAGGCTCTATACAGTAGAGAGGCTATATACAGTAGAGAGGCTATATACAGTAGAGAGGCTATATACAGTAGAGAGGCTATATACAGTAGAGGCTATATACAGTAGAGAGGCTATATACAGTATAGAGGCTTTATAGTGTAGAGAGGCTATATAGAGTAGAGAGGCTATATAGAGTAGAGAGGCTATATAGAGTAGAGAGGCTATATAGAGTAGAGAGGCTATATAGAGTAGAGAGGCTATATACAGTAGAGAGGCTATATAGAGTAGAGAGGCTATATACAGTAGAGAGGCTATACACAGTAGAGAGGCTATATACAGTAGTGAGGCTATATACAGTGGTGAGGCTATGAAAGTAGTGAGGCTATATACAGTAGTGAGGCTATATACAGTAGAGAGGCTATATACAGTAGAGCGGCTATAAAAGTAGCGAGGCTATATACAGTAGAGGCTATATACAGTAGAGGCTATATACAGTAGAGAGGCTATGAAAGTAGCGAGGCTATATACAGTAGAGAGGCTATATACAGTAGTGAGGCTATATACAGTAGTGACTCAATTAAACGACAGGAGAGAGGCTCTATACAGTAGAGAGGCTCTATACAGTAGAGAGGCTCTATACAGTAGAGAGGCTCTATACAGTAGAGAGGCTATAAAAGTAGCGAGGCTATATACAGTAGAGAGGCTCTATACAGTAGAGAGGCTATATACAGTAGAGAGGCTATATACAGTAGAGAGGCTATATACAGTAGCTAGGCTATATACAGTAGCTAGGCTATATACAGTAGCTAGGCTATATACAGTAGAGAGGCTATATACAGTAGAGAGGCTATATACAGGAGAGAGGCTATATACAGTAGAGAGGCTATATAGAGTAGAGGCTATATACAGTAGAGAGGCTATATACAGTAGAGAGGCTATATAGAGTAGAGGCTATATACAGTAGAGAGGCTATATACAGTAGAGAGGCTATATACAGTAGAGAGGCTATATAGAGTAGAGAGGCTAAAGTAGTGAGTGCAGATAGATCGGTTAGCCAATGTGCAGGAGCACTGGTTGGTCAGGCCAATTGAGGTAGTATGTACAGTGCCTTGCGAAAGTATTCGGCCCCCTTGAACTTTGCGACCTTTTGCCACATTTCAGGCTTCAAACATAAAGATATAAAACTGTATTTTTTTGTGAAGAATCAACAACAAGTGGGACACAATCATGAAGTGGAACGACATTTTTTGGATATTTCAAACGTTTTTAACAAATCCGAAACAGAAAAATTGGGCGTGCAAAATTATTCAGCCCCTTTACTTTCAGTGCAGCAAATTCTCTCCAGAAGTTCAGTGAGGATCTCTGAATGATCCAATGTTGACCTAAATGACTAATGATGATAAATACGATCCACCTGTGTGTAATCAAGTCTCCGTATAAATGCACCTGCACTGAGATAGTCTCAGAGGTCCGTTAAAAGCGCAGAGAGCATCATGAAGAACAAGGAACACACCAGGCAGGTCCGAGATACTGTTGTGAAGAAGTTTAAAGCCGGATTTGGATACAAAAAGATTTCCCAAGCTTTAAACATCCCAAGGAGCACTGTGCAAGCGATAATATTGAAATGGAAGGAGTATCAGACCACTGCAAATCTACCAAGACCTGGCCGTCCCTCTAAACTTTCAGCTCATACAAGGAGAAGACTGATCAGAGATGCAGCCAAGAGGCCCATGATCACTCTGGATGAACTGCAGAGATCTACAGCTGAGGTGGGAGACTCTGTCCATAGGACAACAATCAGTCGTATATTGCACAAATCTGGCCTTTATGGAAGAGTGGCAAGAAGAAAGCCATTTCTTAAAGATATCCATAAAAAGTGTTGTTTAAAGTTTGCCACAAGCCACCTGGGAGACACACCAAACATGTGGAAGAAGATGCTCTGGTCAGATGAAACCAAAATTGAACTTTTTGGCAACAATGCAAAATGTTGTGTTTGGCGTAAAAGCAACACAGCTCATCACACTGAACACACCATCCCCACTGTCAAACATGGTGGTGGCAGCATCATGGTTTGGGCCTGCTTTTCTTCAGCAGGGACAGGGAAGATGGTTAAAATTGATGGGAAGATGGATGGAGCCAAATACAGGACCATTCTGGAAGAAAACCTGATGGAGTCTGCAAAAGACCTGAGACTGGGACGGAGATTTGTCTTCCAACAAGACAATGATCCAAAACAGCAAACTCTCTCCAGAAGTTCAGTGAGGATCTCTGAATGATCCAATGTTGACCTAAATGACTAATGATGATAAATACGATCCACCTGTGTGTAATCAAGTCTCCGTATAAATGCACCTGCACTGAGATAGTCTCAGAGGTCCGTTAAAAGCGCAGAGAGCATCATGAAGAACAAGGAACACACCAGGCAGGTCCGAGATACTGTTGTGAAGAAGTTTAAATCCGGATTTGGATACAAAAAGATTTCCCAAGCTTTAAACATCCCAAGGAGCACTGTGCAAGCGATAATATTGAAATGGAAGGAGTATCAGACCACTGCAAATCTACCAAGACCTGGCCGTCCCTCTAAACTTTCAGCTCATACAAGGAGAAGACTGATCAGAGATGCAGCCAAGAGGCCCATGATCACTCTGGATGAACTGCAGAGATCTACAGCTGAGGTGGGAGACTCTGTCCATAGGACAACAATCAGTCGTATATTGCACAAATCTGGCCTTTATGGAAGAGTGGCAAGAAGAAAGCCATTTCTTAAAGATATCCATAAAAAGTGTTGTTTAAAGTTTGCCACAAGCCACCTGGGAGACACACCAAACATGTGGAAGAAGATGCTCTGGTCAGATGAAACCAAAATTGAACTTTTTGGCAACAATGCAAAATGTTGTGTTTGGCGTAAAAGCAACACAGCTCATCACACTGAACACACCATCCCCACTGTCAAACATGGTGGTGGCAGCATCATGGTTTGGGCCTGCTTTTCTTCAGCAGGGACAGGGAAGATGGTTAAAATTGATGGGAAGATGGATGGAGCCAAATACAGGACCATTCTGGAAGAAAACCTGATGGAGTCTGCAAAAGACCTGAGACTGGGACGGAGATTTGTCTTCCAACAAGACAATGATCCAAAACATAAAGCAAAATCTACAATGGAATGGTTCAAAAATAAACATATCCAGGTGTTAGAATGGCCAAGTCAAAGTCCAGACCTGAATCCAATCGAGCATCTGTGGAAAGAACTGAAAACTGCTGTTCACAAATGCTCTCCATCCAACCTCACTGAGCTCGAGCTGTTTTGCAAGGAGGAATGGGAAAATATTTCAGTCTCTCGATGTGCAAAACTGATAGAGACATAATTTTGCACGCCCAATTTTTCAGTTTTTGATTTGTTAAAAAAGTTTGAAATATCCAATAAAATGTCGTTCCACTTCATGATTGTGTCCCACTTGTTGTTGATTCTTCACAAAAAAATACAGTTTTATATCTTTATGTTTGAAGCCTGAAATGTGGCAAAAGGTCACAAAGTTCAAGGGGGCCGAATACTTTCGCAAGGCACTGTACATGAATGTATAGTTAAAGTGACTATGCATATAAGCTAAACAGAGAGTAGCAGCAGCGCAAAAGAGGGGTTGGGGGGAGGCACACAATGCAGTGCGGGTAGCCGAACCTTCTTTTCAATAGTTTGCCACCCCTCCACCGCCCCTCATCCCCCTGCTTTGGGCACTCGTGCGCTCCTCTTTTTCTCGTGCGCTCCTCTTTTTCTCGTGCGCTCCTCTTTATACAGCGGAACATGTTCACCACTATAGTGAGTGGCCGTTTCTACAGAAACTATCAACACTATAGTGAGTGGCCGTTTCTACAGAAACTATCAACACTATAGTGAGTGGCCGTTTCTACAGAAACTATCAACACTATAGTGAGTGGCCGTTTCTACAGAAACTATCAACACTATAGTGAGTGGCCGTTTCTACAGAAACTATCAACACTATAGTGAGTGGCCGTTTCTACAGAAACTATCAACACTATAGTGAGTGGCCGTTTCTACAGAAACTATCAACACTATAGTGAGTGGCCGTTTCTACAGAAACTATCAACACTATAGTGAGTGGCCGTTTCTACAGAAACTATCAACACTATAGTGAGTGGCCGTTTCTACAGAAACTATCAACACTATGGTGAGTGGCCGTTTCTACAGAAACTATCAACACTATGGTGAGTGGCCGTTTCTACAGAAACTATCAACACTATAGTGAGTGGCCGTTTCTACAGAAACTATCAACACTATAGTGAGTGGCCGTTTCTACAGAAACTATCAACACTATGGTGAGTGGCCGTTTCTACAGAAACTATCAACACTATAGTGAGTGACCGTTTCTACAGAAACTATCAACACTATAGTGAGTGGCCGTTTCTACAGAAACTATCAACACTATGGTGAGTGGCCGTTTCTACAGAAACTATCAACACTATGGTGAGTGGCCGTTTCTACAGAAACTATCAACACTATGGTGAGTGGCCGTTTCTACAGAAACTATCAACACTATGGTGAGTGGCCGTTTCTACAGAAACTATCAACACTATGGTGAGTGGCCGTTTCTACAGAAACTATCAACACTATAGTGAGTGGCCGTTTCTACAGAAACTATCAACACTATAGTGAGTGGCCGTTTCTACAGAAACTATCAACACTATAGTGAGTGGCCGTTTCTACAGAAACTATCAACACTATAGTGAGTGGCCGTTTCTACAGAAACTATCAACACTATAGTGAGTGGCCGTTTCTACAGAAACTATCAACACTATGGTGAGTGGCCGTTTCTACAGAAACTATCAACACTATGGTGAGTGGCCGTTTCTACAGAAACTATCAACACTATGGTGAGTGGCCGTTTCTACAGAAACTATCAACACTATGGTGAGTGGCCGTTTCTACAGAAACTATCAACACTATGGTGAGTGGCCGTTTCTACAGAAACTATCAACACTATGGTGAGTGGCCGTTTCTACAGAAACTATCAACACTATGGTGAGTGGCCGTTTCTACAGAAACTATCAACACTATAGTGAGTGGCCGTTTCTACAGAAACTATCAACACTATAGTGAGTGGCCGTTTCTACAGAAACTATCAACACTATAGTGAGTGGCCGTTTCTACAGAAACTATCAACACTATAGTGAGTGGCCGTTTCTACAGAAACTATCAACACTATAGTGAGTGGCCGTTTCTACAGAAACTATCAACACTATAGTGAGTGGCCGTTTCTACAGAAACTATCAACACTATAGTGAGTGGCCGTTTCTACAGAAACTATCAACACTATAGTGAGTGGCCGTTTCTACAGAAACTATCAACACTATAGTGAGTGGCCGTTTCTACAGAAACTATCAACACTATGGTGAGTGGCCGTTTCTACAGAAACTATCAACACTATGGTGAGTGGCCGTTTCTACAGAAACTATCAACACTATGGTGAGTGGCCGTTTCTACAGAAACTATCAACACTATAGTGAGTGACCGTTTCTACAGAAACTATCAACACTATAGTGAGTGACCGTTTCTACAGAAACTATCAACACTATAGTGAGTGACCGTTTCTACAGAAACTATCAACACTATAGTGAGTGACCGTTTCTACAGAAACTATCAACACTATAGTGAGTGACCGTTTCTACAGAAACTATCAACACTATAGTGAGTGGCCGTTTCTACAGAAACTATCAACACTATAGTGAGTGGCCGTTTCTACAGAAACTATCAACACTATAGTCAGTGACCGTTTCTACAGAAACTATCAACACTATAGTCAGTGAGTAGTGAGGCAGACGTACAGACAAGTAGTGAGGCAGACAGACAGACAACTAGTGAGGCTGACAGACAGACAACATTCAAAGTAGACGGATGGTTGAGTGAGGCTGCTTATTGAGATCCTCACTCACATGGCTGTGTTTGTGTTTGTGTGTGTGTGTGTGTGTAGCAGTCTGCGGAGCGGCAGTTGAAAGGTTAACTCTGATCTGTGGTTTGGCAGACACAACATGGGAGTGTGAGGGGGAGGGGGAGGGTTAGGGGGAGGGGACTCCCGAGCGATGACACGTTGAGAGCAGTAGAGCAGAGCAGAGTGAGGCCAAGCTAAAACCGACGCCTGTCAGCCAATCAACACCGGCTCAGGGCACACTGACACACACAGGCCTAACTGGAGACGAGGATCTGTTTATTCCTTAGCACAGGGATGAGCTGCATCTCAGGTCACGTGGACTGGGAGAAGAGTATCGTGGACTGGGGGAGGAGCATCGTGGAGTGGGAGAGGAGCATCGTGGACTGGGAGAGGAGCATCGTGGACTGGGAGAGGAGCATCGTGGACTGGGAGAGGAGCATCGTGGACTGGGAGAGGAGCATCGTGGACTGGGAGAGGAGCATCGTGGACTGGGAGAGGAGCATCGTGGACTGGAGAGGAGCATCGTGGACTGGGAGAGGAGCATCGTGGACTGGGAGAGGAGCATTGTGGACTGGGAAGGGGGCATCGTGGACTGGGGGAGGAGCATCGTGGACTGGGAAGGGGGCATCGTGGACTGGGAGAGGAGCATTGTGGACTGGGAAGGGGGCATCGTGGACTGAGAGAGGAAGATCATAGACCACCTCTATATACACAAACACCCAGTACACCACCTCTATATACACAAACACCCAGTACACCACCTCTATATACACAAACACCCAGTACACCACCTCTATATACACACACACCCAGTACACCACCTCTATATACACAAACACCCAGTGCACCACCTCTATATACACACACACCCAGTACAACACCTCTATATACACACACACCCAGTACACCACCTCTATATACACACACACCCAGTACAACACCTCTATATACACACACACCCAGTACACCACCTCTATATACACACACAACACCCTGTAGACCACCTCTATATACACACACACCCTGTAGACCACCTCTATATACACACACAACACCCTGTAGACCACCTCTATATACACACACAACACCCTGTAGACCACCTCTATATACACACAACACCCTGTAGACCACCTCTATATACACACACAACACCCTGTAGACCACCTCTATATACACACACAACACCCTGTAGACCACCTCTATACACACACAACACCCTGTACACCACCTCTATATACACACACACAACACCCTGTAGACCACCTCTATATACACACACACAACACCCTGTAGACCACCTCTATATACACACACACAACACCCTGTAGACCACCTCTACATATACACAACACCCTGTAGACCACCTCTATATACACACAACATCCTGTAGACCACCTCTCTATATATACACACAACACCCTGTAGACCACCTCTCTATATACACACAAAACCTGTAGACCACCTCTATATACACACAACACCCTGTAGACCACCTCTCTATATACACACAACACCCTGTAGACCACCTCTATATATACACAACACCCTGTAGACCACCTCTATATACACACACACAACACCCTGTAGACCACCTCTATATACACACACACACAACACCCTGTAGACCACCTCTATATACACACACAACACCCTGTAGACCACCTCTATAACCCTCTCAGTTACCATGTTAACAACCCCCAAGTACACCCTACCTAAATAAGAGCTCAAGGTAAAACAGAGCCTGGAGGACCATGCTGTGATGACAGAGAGCTGTTGTTAGGCAGCATAATGCAGGAATGCCTTAGTATTTTTCCTTCCAGATTCTATCTGCCCTTCATCCTGACAACTTCTACAACTTAAAGAGATTCAAGTAGACAGCAATACAACTTTAATGTCCATTAGTTACTGAGACAATACAACTTTAATGTCCATTAGTTAGAGAGACAATACAACTTTAATGTCCATTAGTTACTGAGACAATACAACTTTAATGTCAATTAGTTAGAGACAATACAACTAATGTCCATTAGTTACTGAGACAATACAACTAATGTCCATTAGTTAGAGACAATACAACTTTAATGTCCATTAGTTACTGAGACAATACAACTTTAATGTCCATTAGTTAGAGAGACAATACAACTTTAATGTCCATTAGTTACTGAGACAATACAACTTTAATGTCCATTAGTTACTGAGACAATACAACTTTAATGTCCATTAGTTACTGAGACAATACAACTTTAATGTCCATTAGTTAGAGACAATACAACTTTAATGTCCATTAGTTACTGAGACAATACAACTTTAATGTCCATTAGTTACTGA
This sequence comes from Oncorhynchus kisutch, assembly GCF_002021735.2. Taxonomy (NCBI): domain Eukaryota; kingdom Metazoa; phylum Chordata; class Actinopteri; order Salmoniformes; family Salmonidae; genus Oncorhynchus; species Oncorhynchus kisutch. Next base: position 45,417,549 of record NC_034196.2, on the reverse strand, counting down.
GACAATACAACTAATGTCCATTAGTTACTGAGACAATACAACTAATGTCCATTAGTTACTGAGACAATACAACTAATGTCCATTAGTTAGAGACAATACAACTTTAATGTTCATTAGTTACTGAGACAATACAACTAATGTTCATTAGTTACTGAGACAATACAACTAATGTCCATTACAGCGGGCATTTGTCTTGCGACAGAACACAGACAAGGGTTTAATTTTGTTCTTCCATCTTTTGACTCAACTCTCAAGTCTGAGGTTTGGGTCTTGTTACCGCGGACAACCGCTCATAAACCTAACCTCTGTACCAAAAAGTGTCTTTGGGAAAGTACACAGGCAGTGAGGGTCTGCCAATTCAGCTTGATGACACACATCTCAAAGAATGTTCTAGTGGCTGAATGTCCTCAAAGGAATGACGGCGAGCGAGAGAGAGGAGACGCCCACACAGCCCCTGTTCCTCCTAGACCCGTCTACTGAGTCGTTTTCGTTAGGGCACACCGTAGCAAAACCTTTACATGGAAATCAGAGTTACTCATTGGCTCAAGTTCAGATTACTGGTTCCATACAGAGATAGGCTTTCTTCCGTTTCGTGTCAAATGAATAACACCCTGGTCCTTCATCTCCCTCAGAGGTAGAAATGTAACACCCATGTAGAGTGTGTGTATAGGTTGGTAGAGAGTGTGTGTGTGTATAGGTTGATAGAGAGTGTGTGTGTATAGGTTGATAGAGAGTGTGTGTGTATAGGTTGGTAGAGAGTGTGTGTGTATAGGTTGGTAGAGAGTGTGTGTGTATAGGTTGGTAGAGAGTGTGTGTGTATAGGTTGGTAGAGAGTGTGTGTGTATAGGTTGGTAGAGAGTGTGTGTATAGGTTGGTAGAGAGTGTGTGTATAGGTTGGTAGAGAGTGTGTGTATAGGTTGGTAGAGAGTGTGTGTATAGGTTGGTAGAGAGTGTGTGTATAGGTTGGTAGAGAGTGTGTGTATAGGTTGGTAGAGAGTGTGTGTATAGGTTGGTAGAGAGTGTGTGTATAGGTTGGTAGAGAGTGTGTGTATAGGTTGGTAGAGAGTGTGTGTATAGGTTGGTAGAGAGTGTGTGTATAGGTTGGTAGAGAGTGTGTGTATAGGTTGGTAGAGAGAGTGTGTATAGGTTGGTAGAGAGTAGGTTGGTAGAGAGTAGGTTGGTAGAGAGTGTGTGTATAGGTTGGTAGAGAGTGTGTATAGGTTGATAGAGAGTGTGTATAGGTTGATAGAGAGTGTGTATAGGTTGGTAGAGAGTAGGTTGGTAGAGAGTGTGTGTATAGGTTGGTAGAGAGTGTGTGTATAGGTTGGTAGAGAGTGTGTGTATAGGTTGGTAGAGAGAGTGTGTATAGGTTGGTAGAGAGTAGGTTGGTAGAGAGTAGGTTGGTAGAGAGTGTGTGTATAGGTTGGTAGAGAGTGTGTATAGGTTGGTAGAGAGTGTGTATAGGTTGGTAGAGAGTGTGTGTATAGGTTGGTAGAGAGTGTGTGTATAGGTTGGTAGAGAGTGTGTATAGGTTGATAGAGAGTGTGTATAGGTTGGTAGAGAGTAGGTTGGTAGAGAGTGTGTGTATAGGTTGGTAGAGAGTGTGTGTATAGGTTGGTAGAGAGTGTGTGTATAGGTTGGTAGAGAGTGTGTGTATAGGTTGGTAGAGAGTGTGTGTATAGGTTGGTAGAGAGTGTGTGTATAGGTTGGTAGAGAGAGTGTGTATAGGTTGGTAGAGAGTAGGTTGGTAGAGAGTAGGTTGGTAGAGAGTGTGTATAGGTTGATAGAGAGTGTGTATAGGTTGATAGAGAGTGTGTATAGGTTGGTAGAGAGTAGGTTGGTAGAGAGTGTGTGTATAGGTTGGTAGAGAGTGTGTGTATAGGTTGGTAGAGAGTGTGTGTATAGGTTGGTAGAGAGAGTGTGTATAGGTTGGTAGAGAGTAGGTTGGTAGAGAGTAGGTTGGTAGAGAGTGTGTGTATAGGTTGGTAGAGAGTGTGTGTATAGGTTGGTAGAGAGTAGGTTGGTAGAGAGTGTGTGTATAGGTTGGTAGAGAGTGTGTGTATAGGTTGGTAGAGAGTGTGTGTATAGGTTGGTAGAGAGTGTGTATATAGGTTGGTAGAGAGTGTGTATAGGTTGATAGAGAGTGTGTATAGGTTGATAGAGAGTGTGTATAGGTTGATAGAGAGTGTGTATAGGTTGATAGAGAGTGTGTATAGGTTGATAGAGAGTGTGTATAGGTTGATAGAGAGTGTGTATAGGTTGATAGAGAGTGTGTATAGGTTGATAGAGAGTGTGTATAGGTTGATAGAGAGTGTGTATAGGTTGGTAGAGAGTGTGTATAGGTTGGTAGAGAGTGTGTATAGGTTGGTAGAGAGTGTGTGTATAGGTTGGTAGAGAGTTTGTGTATAGGTTGATAGAGAGTGTGTATAGGTTGGTAGAGAGTAGGTTGGTAGAGAGTAGGTTGGTAGAGAGTGTGTGTATAGGTTGGTAGAGAGTGTGTGTATAGGTTGGTAGAGAGTGTGTGTATAGGTTGGTAGAGTGTGTGTATTGGTTGGTAGAGAGTGTGTATTGGTTGGTAGAGAGTGTGTGTATAGGTTGGTAGAGAGTGTGTATAGGTTGGTAGAGAGTGTGTATAGGTTGGTAGAGAGTGTGTATAGGTTGGTAGAGAGTGTGTATAGGTTGGTAGAGAGTGTGTAATAGGTTGGTAGAGAGTGTGTATAGGTTGGTAGAGAGTGTGTATAGGTTGGTAGAGTGTGTGTATAGGTTGATAGAGAGTGTGTATAGGTTGGTAGAGAGTAGGTTGGTAGAGAGTAGGTTGGTAGAGAGTGTGTGTATAGGTTGGTAGAGAGTGTGTGTATAGGTTGGTAGAGAGTGTGTGTATAGGTTGGTAGAGAGTGTGTGTATAGGTTGGTAGAGAGTGTGTGTATAGGTTGGTAGAGAGTGTGTGTATAGGTTGGTAGAGAGTGTGTGTATAGGTTGGTAGAGAGTGTGGTATAGGTTGGTAGAGAGTAGGTTGGTAGAGAGTAGGTTGGTAGAGAGTAGGTTGGTAGAGAGTAGGTTGGTAGAGAGTAGGTTGGTAGAGAGTGTGTGTATAGGTTGTAGAGGTGTGTATAGGTTGGTAGAGAGTGTGTGTATAGGTTGGTAGAGAGTGTGTGTATAGGTTGGTAGAGAGTGTGTGTATAGGTTGGTAGAGAGTGTGTGTATAGGTTGGTAGAGAGTGTGTGTATAGGTTGGTAGAGAGTGTGTGTATAGGTTGGTAGAGAGTGTGTATAGGTTGGTAGAGAGTGTGTGTATAGGTTGGTAGAGAGTAGGTTGGTAGAGAGTAGGTTGGTAGAGAGTGTGTGTATAGGTTGGTAGAGAGTGTGTATAGGTTGATAGAGAGTATGTATAGGTTGATAGAGAGTGTGTATAGGTTGGTAGAGAGTGTGTATAGGTTGGTAGAGAGTAGGTTGGTAGAGTGTGTGTATAGGTTGGTAGAGAGTGTGTATAGGTTGGTAGAGAGTAGGTTGGTAGAGAGTGTGTGTATAGGTTGGTAGAGAGTGTGTGTATAGGTTGGTAGAGAGTGTGTGTATAGGTTGGTAGAGAGTGTGTGTATAGGTTGATAGAGAGTGTGTGTATAGGTTGATAGAGAGTGTGTATAGGTTGATAGAGAGTGTGTATAGGTTGATAGAGAGTGTGTATAGGTTGATAGAGAGTGTGTATAGGTTGGTAGAGAGTGTGTATAGGTTGGTAGAGAGTGTGTATAGGTTGGTAGAGAGTAGGTTGGTAGAGAGTAGGTTGGTAGAGAGTAGGTTGGTAGAGAGTGTGTGTATAGGTTGGTAGAGAGTGTGTATAGGTTGGTAGAGAGTAGGTTGGTAGAGAGTGTGTGTATAGGTTGGTAGAGAGTGTGTGTATAGGTTGGTAGAGAGTGTGTGTATAGGTTGGTAGAGAGTGTGTGTATAGGTTGGTAGAGAGTAGGTTGTAGAGAGTGTGTGTATAGGTTGGTAGAGAGTAGGTTGGTAGAGAGTGTGTGTATAGGTTGGTAGAGAGTGTGTGTATAGGTTGGTAGAGAGTGTGTATAGGTTGGTAGAGAGTGTGTATAGGTTGGTAGAGTGTGTATAGGTTGGTAGAGAGTGTGTATAGGTTGGTAGAGAGTAGGTTGGTAGAGAGTAGGTTGGTAGAGAGTGTGTGTATAGGTTGGTAGAGAGTGTGTATAGGTTGGTAGAGAGTAGGTTGGTAGAGAGTGTGTGTATAGGTTGGTAGAGAGTGTGTATAGGTTGGTAGAGAGTAGGTTGGTAGAGAGTGTGTGTATAGGTTGGTAGAGAGTGTGTGTATAGGTTGGTAGAGAGTAGGTTGGTAGAGAGTGTGTGTATAGGTTGGTAGAGAGTGTGTGTATAGGTTGGTAGAGAGTAGGTTGGTAGAGAGTGTGTGTATAGGTTGGTAGAGAGTGTGTGTATAGGTTGGTAGAGAGTGTGTATAGGTTGGTAGAGAGTGTGTATAGGTTGGTAGAGAGTGTGTATAGGTTGGTAGAGAGTAGGTTGGTAGAGAGTAGGTTGGTAGAGAGTGTGTGTATAGGTTGGTAGAGAGTGTGTATAGGTTGGTAGAGAGTGTGTATAGGTTAGTAGAGAGTAGGTTGGTAGAGAGTGTGTATAGGTTGGTAGAGAAGGTGTATAGGTTGGTAGAGAGTAGGTTGGTAGAGAGTAGGTTGGTAGAGAGTGTGTGTATAGGTTGGTAGAGAGTGTGTATAGGTTGGTAGAGAGTAGGTTGGTAGAGAGTGTGTGTATAGGTTGGTAGAGAGTGTGTGTATAGGTTGGTAGAGAGTGTGTGTATAGGTTGGTAGAGAGTGTGTGTATAGGTTGGTAGAGAGTGTGTGTATAGGTTGGTAGAGAGTAGGTTGGTAGAGAGTGTGTGTATAGGTTGGTAGAGAGTGTGTGTATAGGTTGGTAGAGAGTGTGTATAGGTTGGTAGAGAGTGTGTATAGGTTGGTAGAGAGTGTGTATAGGTTGGTAGAGAGTAGGTTGGTAGAGAGTAGGTTGGTAGAGAGTAGGTTGGTAGAGAGTAGGTTGGTAGAGAGTAGGTTGGTAGAGAGTGTGTGTATAGGTTGGTAGAGAGTGTGTGTATAGGTTGGTAGAGAGTGTGTGTATAGGTTGGTAGAGAGTGTGTGTATAGGTTGGTAGAGAGTGTGTGTATAGGTTGGTAGAGAGTGTGTGTATAGGTTGGTAGAGAGTAGGTTGGTAGAGAGTAGGTTGGTAGAGAGTAGGTTGGTAGAGAGTGTGTGTATAGGTTGGTAGAGAGTGTGTGTATAGGTTGGTAGAGAGTGTGTATAGGTTGGTAGAGAGTGTGTATAGGTTGATAGAGAGTGTGTATAGGTTGATAGAGAGTGTGTATAGGTTGATAGAGAGTGTGTATAGGTTGATAGAGAGTGTGTATAGGTTGATAGAGAGTGTGTATAGGTTGATAGAGAGTGTGTATAGGTTGATAGAGAGTGTGTATAGGTTGATAGAGAGTGTGTATAGGTTGATAGAGAGTGTGTATAGGTTGATAGAGAGTGTGTATAGGTTGATAGAGAGTGTGTATAGGTTGGTAGAGAGTGTGTATAGGTTGGTAGAGAGTGTGTATAGGTTGATAGAGAGTGTGTATAGGTTGATAGAGAGTGTGTATAGGTTGATAGAGAGTGTGTATAGGTTGATAGAGAGTGTGTATAGGTTGATAGAGAGTGTGTATAGGTTGATAGAGAGTGTGTATAGGTTGATAGAGAGTGTGTATAGGTTGATAGAGAGTGTGTGTATAGGTTGATAGAGAGTGTGTGTATAGGTTGGTAGAGAGTGTGTATAGGTTGATAGAGAGTGTGTATAGGTTGATAGAGAGTGTGTATAGGTTGATAGAGAGTGTGTATAGGTTGATAGAGAGTGTGTATAGGTTGATAGAGAGTGTGTATAGGTTGATAGAGAGTGTGTATAGGTTGATAGAGAGTGTGTATAGGTTGATAGAGAGTGTGTATAGGTTGATAGAGTGTGTGTATAGGTTGATAGAGAGTGTGTATAGGTTGGTAGAGAGTGTGTATAGGTTGATAGAGAGTGTGTATAGGTTGATAGAGAGTGTGTATAGGTTGATAGAGAGTGTGTATAGGTTGGTAGAGAGTGTGTATAGGTTGATAGAGAGTGTGTATAGGTTGGTAGAGAGTGTGTATAGGTTGATAGAGAGTGTGTATAGGTTGGTAGAGAGTGTGTATAGGTTGATAGAGAGTGTGTATAGGTTGGTAGAGAGTGTGTATAGGTTGATAGAGAGTGTGTATAGGTTGGTACTGTTGCATTTTTTTAAAATTCTTAACTGGAATAAACTGATTGATTACATCACACAGATGTAGCCCAGAAAACACACACACAGTCCTAATGAGAGGTGTGTGTGGCTGGTTGAAGTTTTCAACAAGCATGTCTATTCTGGGCTCAGTATTTCTTGGCAGTGTAACACGGAGGTCATGCTCAGCATTGAGACCGTTTCTGTACTTGAGAACCCTGTCTTGCATAAGTATGTGGTACCAAACTGGATCAGAACATCTCCTGCTTTCGCAGTCAGGCAGGAGACAGCTTCCTGTTCCTGTTGTAGATGAATAACCCAGAACTGTGTGAGTGTTTGTCTCAAAAAGCATCTTGCTTCAATCAGTTTATTCCAGTTCAGAATACAAATGATTACTTGTAACAGCAACGGTTCCAACCTAGACTTGTTTTTAACAATCATTTCTACAGTAAGATGTACAGTAGGCCTGGTCATTTCTACAGTAAGATGTACAGCAGGCCTGATCATTTCTACAGTAAGATGTACAGCAGGCCTGATCATTTCTACAGTAAGATGTACAGTAGGCCTGGTCATTTCTACAGTAAGATGTACAGGAGGCATGGTCATTTATACAGTAAGATGTACAGTAGGCCTGGTCATTTCTACAGTAAGATGTACAGGAGGCCTGATCATTTCTACAGTAAGATGTACAGTAGGCCTGGTCATTTCTACAGTAAGATGTACAGGAGGCATGGTCATTTCTACAGTAAGATGTACAGGAGGCATGGTCATTTCTACAGTAAGATGTACAGGAGGCATGGTCATTTCTACAGTAAGATGTACAGTAGGCCTGGTCATTTCTACAGGAAGATGTACAGGAGGCATGGTCATTTCTACAGTAAGATGTACAGGAGGCATGGTCATTTCTACAGTAAGATGTACAGGAGGCATGGTCATTTCTACAGTAAGATGTACAGTAGGCCTGGTCATTTCTACAGTAAGATGTACAGGAGGCATGGTCATTTCTACAGTAAGATGTACAGGAGGCATGGTCATTTCTACAGTAAGATGTACAGGAGGCATGGTCATTTCTACAGTAAGATGTACAGTAGGCCTGGTCATTTCTACAGTAAGATGTACAGGAGGCATGGTCATTTCTACAGTAAGATGTACAGGAGGCATGGTCATTTCTACAGTAAGATGTACAGGAGGCATGGTCATTTCTACAGTAAGATGTACAGGAGGCCTGATCATTTCTACAGTAAGATGTACAGTAGGCCTGGTCATTTCTACAGTAAGATGTACAGGAGGCATGGTCATTTCTACAGTAAGATGTACAGGAGGCATGGTCATTTATACAGTAAGATGTACAGTAGGCCTGATCATTTCTACAGTAAGATGTACAGTAGGCCTGGTCATTTCTACAGTAAGATGTACAGGAGGCATGGTCATTTATACAGTAAGATGTACAGTAGGCCTGGTCATTTTTCATATTCATCTGTAATGTTACTATGGTTACACTATCAGTAGCTAGCTAGCTTGCTTTTGCTAACGTTAGCCATTAGCTGTGTAACGTTACAAGGCCAGAGGATTGTTTTCGAAAGAGAAACTCACATCTACTACTATGAGAGATAGACAGTACTCCCTTATTTCTGCTGATCATCACCTGTTATAAAATGACAACACCTTGTTAGTGGACTCCCTTTTCCACTTTTGAAGTTTCCTGAAGCAATATGAGACCTCCCTGGGTTTACCGTCATGTTGTACCTGGATGTTTGGTCAGGACGTGTAGTTTTATTCATCTGTTCGTTTTGACAGACTCATTACTAAGCACTTCCCCACACAAAACACACTTTGGGCACTCCTCGTTAATTCTCAGATTTTGTATGAAAGAGACAAAAAAAAGTCATCCCTGTATTTGCGTTTCATGACGATTGAGCTGAGTCAGAACTTATGGCTACTGTGAGTCCATTTCATGTGGGAATAACAAGTCTGTGGCTTGAACGACAGCGCTGTAGCGTGTGGGGTCGCGGATCTTCAAGAAAACTGCAGAAAAAAGATCTGGTAAACCGTGAAGCGCGAGGCATCTCCCGCAACCTCTCCCACTCACGCAGGTGCCAAACTAGAGCAGAGACCGCCGATATGCAGAGAGCGCACTGAACCTGGCCAAATCAATTCCAGTAATTCATGTAATAATTATAAATTTAGTGGGTCGCGACCCATACTTTAAGAAACGCTGATCTAGAGTGTTGAGTCCAGTCCAGGTTATTTTGAGCTAGCTGGTCACATGACTCTCACAGAGGAAATTATTGTGAACGGACAGAGAGCACAGCAACATCCGGTGTTGAGACTATAAAACCTGTTCATGGAGTATTGAACTCTGACCCTACAACGTCCAGACTACCAATGAGTTTCTGTTCTACCTGATCAACAGCACAAGCATTTCGCTACACTCACAATCTGCTACCCATGTGTATGTAACCAATAACATCTGCTACCCATGTGTATGTGACCAATAACATCTGCTACCCATGTGTATGTGACCAATAACATCTGCTAACCATGTGACCAATAACATCTGCTAACCATGTGACCAATAACATCTGATAACCATGTGACCAATAACATCTGATAACCATGTGTATGTGACCAATAACATCTGCTAACCATGTGACCAATAACATCTGCTAACCATGTGACCAATAACATCTGATAACCATGTGACCATTAACATCTGCTAACCATGTGACCAATAACATCTGCTAACCATGTGACCAATAACATCTGCTAACCATGTGACCAATAACATCTGCTAACCATGTGACCAATAACATCTGCTAACCATGTGACCAATAACATCTGCTAACCGTGTGTATGTGACCAATAAGATTTGATTAGATCATTATTGCACCCACCTGGTGCCCCAGGTCTAAATCAGTCCCTGATTAGAGGGGAATCACCCACCTGGTGTCCCAGGTCTAAATCAGTCCCTGATTAGAGGGGAATCACCCACCGGGTGTCCCAGGTCTAAAGCAGTCCCTGATTAGAGGGGAATCACCCACCTGGTGTCCCAGGTCTAAAGCAGTCCCTGATTAGAGGGGAATCACCCACCTGGTGTCCCAGGTCTAAATCAGTCCCTGATTAGAGGGGAATCACCCACCTGGTGCCCCAGGTCTAAATCAGTCCCTGATTAGAAGGGAATCACCCACCTGGTGTCCCAGGTCTAAATCAGTCCCTGATTAGAAGGGAATCACCCACCTGGTGTCCCAGGTCTAAATCAGTCCCTGATTAGAAGGGAATCACCCACCTGGTGCCCCAGGTCTAAATCAGTCCCTGATTAGAGGGGAATCACCCACCTGGTGCCCCAGGTCTAAATCAGTCCCTGACTGTGCTACATGGAGGGGAGAAACCCACAGGCAATCATATCCCCTTTCTCCTGAAGTGTACACTCATTGACTACTTCCCACAAATCTAAAAGCATTGGATTGGTAGAGGCATGGGCTAGAGAGGACATTCCCATTCTATTCCTTTTCCCAGTCACTTACTGTCCAAGGGAAGTGAACAAGTGCACACTTTGAGAGTTTGGAGATAATTGGGAAGAAAACCACTGCTAGCAAAGGGCTGAGAATCGAATGGTCTCAATAGGACTCCGTGCTCAAATGTTCACTAAAAGTCAAAAATAAACAAATCAAAAATAGGAGGAGAACGGAGTGAAAGGCATCTGAAGAACCCTGACATGTAGCCTAAGCGAACCTGTACCTTGTTGATGGTGAGGTTCTCATTCCGTAGCCTCTGTTTGTTCTTCTGCAGCTTGCCGGGCATCATCTTGCCCGTTCGGAAGTCAAAACATCCCAGGTCCACCGTGTTGCCTAGGTAACGGGACAGCTGGGGTTTGCTCCGGAACTTCTTCCCTTTGGGACTGAGGGGTGAAGAGGAAAGACAACAACAACAACAAGTGTTAGTTAACAAACTGTTCTGACAGGTGTACTGTACCTAGTGGGGCTGTACTGTACCTAGTGTACAGTACAAAAGCATCAATCGTTCAAGAGAGGAACGTTCTACAGAGACCAGGGTAGCTCATGTATTTCACAATGTTACTAAAGCCAGCAAAGTGTATTAATAGCAGAGCTGACAGTCTCATTATGTCATGGTAGTGGGGCTATATTAATAGCAGAGCTGCCAGTCTCATTATCTCATGGTAGTGGGGCTGTATTAATAGCAGAGCTGACAGTCTCATTATGTCATGGTAGTGGGGCTGTATTAATAGCAGAGCTGCCAGTCTCATTATGTCATGGTAGTGGGGCTATATTAATAGCAGAGCTGCGAGTCTCATTATGTCATGGTAGTGGGGCTATATTAATAGCAGAGCTGCCAGTCTCATTATGTCATGGTAGTGGGGCTATATTAATAGCAGAGCTGCCAGTCTCATTATGTCATGGTAGTGGGGCTATATTAATAGCAGAGCTGCCAGTCTCATTATGTCATGGTAGTGGGGCTATATTAATAGCAGAGCTGCCAGTCTCATTATGTCATGGTAGTGGGGCTGTATTAATAGCAGAGCTGCCAGTCTCATTATGTCATGGTAGTGGGGCTGTATTAATAGCAGAGCTGCCAGTCTCATTGTGTAATGGTAGTGGGGCTGTATCAATAGCAGAGCTGCCAGTCTCATTATGTAATGGTAGTGGGGCTGTATTAATAGCAGAGCTGCCAGTCTCATTGTGTCAGGGTAGTGGGGCTGTATTAATAGCAGAGCTGCCAGTCTCATTATGTCAGGGTAGTGGGGCTGTATTAATAGCAGAGCTGCCAGTCTCATTATGTCATGGTAGTGGGGCTGTATTAATAGCAGAGCTGACAGTCTCATTATGTCAGGGTAGTGGGGCTGTATTAATAGCAGAGCTGCCAGTCTCATTATGTCATGGTAGTGGGGCTGTATTAATAGCAGAGCTGCCAGTCTCATTATGTCATGGTAGTGGGGCTGTATTAATAGCAGAGCTGACAGTCTCATTATGTCAGGGTAGTGGGGCTGTATTAATAGCAGAGCTGCCAGTCTCATTATGTCATGGTAGTGGGGCTGTATTAATAGCAGAGCTGCCAGTCTCATTATGTCAGGGTAGTGGGGCTGTATTAATAGCAGAGCTGCCAGTCTCATTATGTCAGGGTAGTGGGGCTGTATTAATAGCAGAGCTGCCAGTCTCATTATGTCATGGTAGTGGGGCTGTATTAATAACAGAGCTGCCAGTCTCATTATGTCATGGTAGTGGGGCTGTATTAATAGCAGAGCTGCCAGTCTCATTATGTAATGGTAGTGGGGCTGTATTAATAGCAGAGCTGCCAGTCTCATTGTGTCAGGGTAGTGGGGCTGTATTAATAGCAGAGCTGCCAGTCTCATTATGTCAGGGTAGTGGGGCTGTATTAATAGCAGAGCTGCCAGTCTCATTGTGTAATGGTAGTGGGGTTGTCAACATAAGTAACACTTGCCAGTTGCTACATGTACTTAGGCTAAATTCAATTCTCCCAAGAAACACTTGACTAGTTCTCAGGCTGGAGGAACCATTTAAAGGCAGCAGGGAGGACCATCTTATGTGGCAGAGGATCAATGGCATCACAAAACAGAAAACATATATCCCTGGCCAAACCCATCAAGCAGACAGTTCATCTCCTTCTCCTGGGTCGTGTTCATTAGGGCATACCACAGCAAAACAGAAAACAAGCCTTTCTTATTGAACCAGTTCAGATAGGGGTAGGGTCCAGTGTGCGGGGTATGGCCCAGCGTGCATGGTAGGATCCAGCATGCGGGGTAGGGTCCAGTGTGCGGGGTATGGCCCAGCGTGCATGGTAGGATCCAGCATGCGGGGTAGGGTCCAGTGTGCGGGGTATGGCCCAGCGTGCATGGTAGGATCCAGCATGCGGGGTAGGGTCCAGTGTGCGGGGTATGGCCCAGCGTGCATGGTAGGATCCAGCATGCGGGGTAGGGTCCAGTGTGCGCGGTATGGCCCAGCGTGCATGGTAGGATCCAGCATGCGGGGTAGGGTCCAGTGTGCGGGGTATGGCCCAGCGTGCATGGTAGGGTCCAGTGTGCGGGGTATGGCCCAGCGTGCATGGTAGGATCCAGCATGCGGGGTAGGGTCCAGTGTGCGGGGTATGGCCCAGCGTGCATGGTAGGGTCCAGTGTGCGGGGTATGGTCCAGTGTGCGGGGTATGGCCCAGCGTGCATGGTAGGATCCAGCGTGCATGGTATGGGCCCAGCGTGCATGGTAGGGTCCAGCATGAGGGGTATGGCCCAGCGTGCATGGTAGGGTCCAGCATGCGGGGTATGGCCCAGCGTGCATGGTAGGATCCAGCGTGCGGGGTAGGGTCCAGCGTGCGGGGTAGGGTCCAGCGTGCGGGGTAGGATCCAGCGTGCGGGGTATGGCCCAGCGTGCATGGTAGGATCCAGCGTGCGGGGTATGGCCCAGCGTGCATGGTAGGATCCAGCATGCGGGGTATGGCCCAGCGTGCATGGTAGGATCCAGCATGCGGGGTATGGCCCAGCGTGCATGGTAGGATCCAGCATGCGGGGTATGGCCCAGCGTGCATGGTAGGATCCAGCATGCGGGGTATGGCCCAGCGTGCATGGTAGGATCCAGCATGCGGGGTATGGCCCAGCGTGCGGGGTAGGATCCAGCATGCGGGGTATGGCCCAGCGTGCGGGGTAGGATCCAGCATGCGGGGTATGGCCCAGCGTGCATGGTAGGATCCAGCATGCGGGGTATGGCCCAGCGTGCATGGTAGGATCCAGCATGCGGGGTATGGCCCAGCGTGCATGGTAGGATCCAGCATGCGGGGTATGGCCCAGCGTGCATGGTAGGATCCAGCATGCGGGGTATGGCCCAGCGTGCATGGTAGGATCCAGCATGCGGGGTATGGCCCAGCGTGCATGGTAGGATCCAGCGTGCGGGGTAGGGTCCAGCGTGCGGGGTAGGGTCCAGCGTGCGGGGTAGGATCCAGCGTGCATGGTAGGATCCAGCATGCGGGGTATGGCCCAGCGTGCATGGTAGGATCCAGCATGCGGGGTATGGCCCAGCGTGCATGGTAGGATCCAGCATGCGGGGTATGGCCCAGCGTGCATGGTAGGATCCAGTGTGTGGGGTATTTTTATTTTACCTTTATTTAACTAGGCAAGTCAGTTAAGAACAAATTCTTATTTTCAATGACGGCCTAGGAACAGTGGGTTAACTGCCTGTTCAGGGGCAGAATGACAGATTTGTACCTTGTCAGCTCGGGGATTTGAACTTGCAACCTTTCGGTTACTAGTCCAACACTCTAACCACTAGGCTACCCAAGTCCAGTGTGTGGGTAGAGACCAGTGTGTGCGTAGAGTCAGGTCAATGCAGGTAGTCTGGGAGGTCATCTGATTAGCTATGTCTCATGGCTTGGGGGGGTAGAAGCTGTTCAGGGTCCTGATGGCTCCAGGTACATTGGTAACTCTTGAGGTACCAGAGAGAGCAGTCTACAGCTTGGGTGGCTGGGCCTCTTCTCACACCGCCTGGTATAGAGGTCCTGGATGGCAGGAAGCTCGACACCAGTGATGCACTACCCTCTGTAACGCCTTGCGGTCAGATGCCAAGCAGTGGGGGTGGGGGAAGGCGTTGTCAGGCCCTCTTCACAACAGTGTTGGTGTGTTTGGACCATGATAGATCCTTGGTGGTGTGGACATAGAGGAACTTGCAGCTCTCGACCCGTCCCACTTCGGCCCCGTCGATGTGAATGGGGACCTGTCCAGCCATCCTGTTCCTATAGTCCAGGGCCAGGGCCTTTGTCTCGTTGACGTTCAGGGAGAGGTTGTTGTCTTGACACTCTACCCTCCTCCCTACTACTCAAGTCTCTCTTCCTGGCTATATTAATATTAGAAAAGAAATTGGCCAGCATTTCTTGAGCAAAGATGATAGTGGAGAACAAAATGGAGAGCGTCTTTATTACCCTACAAAATGTGAGTCTGAGTGAAATGGGGTAGTGGAGTGGTAGGGCTTGGACGGATGGCCAGGGTGACTGGACGGGTGGCCAGGGAGACTGGACGGGTGGCCAGGGTGACTGGACGGGTGGCCAGGGTGACTGGACGGATGGCCAGGGTGACTGGACGGATGGCCAGGGTGACTGGACGGGTGGCCAGGGTGACTGGACGGGTGGCCAGGGTGACTGGACGGGTGGCCAGGTAGACAGGGTGACTGGACGGATGGCCAGGGTGAATGGGATGTCTGAGGTTGTTTTCCTAAGGATAAACTCAGTCAGTGCTGAGAGAGAGAGAATGGATGTGATCACATCCTTAACCCGGGCAGGTTGGTCAATTAGAAAATAGCATTTCCTCTTCAGACCAAGGCCTACAATAGGGTCCGTTTAAACTGCTGGCTCACACAGTAGACAACACACAGATGGTCACTGTAATCTCAGAACCAGGCATCTTGAAACAGGAAACAAGAGCCTCTGACTAGAATATCGGCTGACATTTTCTATTTTGTATTCTCACGATTCTACAGAGGGCTGCTTTCAGCCGTTCATCATCGCGGTGTGTCCAAAGCATAAAACCGTGACGTTGTGTGACTCAGACCCTCACTTAACTGAAAGACCGTTGAAAACAAACTGAGAGGTTGTCTGACCACCACTACGTCTCCACCTCAGCCGAACTCATCTCATACGCAGACGAGGGAGCGCCCAGCTCTGTGACTCATCGCTATGCACATCGATCTGTGACCGGCGGTCGGAAGGACACAGATGAGTGTGTGTGTGTGTGTGTGTGTGTGTGTGTGTGAGACCTTCTCAGGAGCGAGTGGGTAGGTGACTAGGAGCTAGGCCACTACATGACTCAGCGATGAGTCAAAGCCGAACCAGAGACACACACACACAGAGAGAACCGAGACAAACACAACCCAGCCCACTCTGACTGACTGGCTCGACCACACAGATCACTGGTGAGAGGGAGTTGAGGGTGTGGAATTCCACAGTGGTTCTTCATGCAGAGAGGACTAGAGAAACTAATAGTGAAGTCACTCATAGAAACAAGGCTTATGAAGGAAGATACCAAACGCTGTCAACTTTCTAGACTGGCTTGTGAAAATGTCAGCTACCGTTGTAAACATGTAGGCTGTTTCCACGTAGTTAGCTCAGCTATCATGCTAATTTCCACGTGCAGCAGTAAAGTTACACAGCAAAGTGTTTGTGGAAAATAAGGGGAAGAGAGGAGTAGAGAACCATGGTAGAGGGAGTGAGAGGAGTAGAGAACCATGGTAGAGGGAGTGATAGAGAGAGTAGAGAACCATGGTCGAGGGAGTGAGAGAGAGAGTAGAGAACCATGGTAGAGGGAGTGAGAGAGAGAGTAGAGAACCATGGTAGAGGGAGTGAGAGAGAGAGTAGAGAACCATGGTAGAGGGAGTGAGAGAGAGAGTAGAGAACCATGGTAGAGGGAGTGAGAGAGAGAGTAGAGAACCATGGTAGAGGGAGTGAGAGAGAGAGTAGAGAACCATGGTAGAGGGAGTGAGAGAGAGTAGGTAGAGAGGGAGTAGAACCATGGTAGAGGGAGTGAGAGAGAGAGTAGAGAACCATGGTAGAGGGAGTGAGAGAGAGAGTAGAGAACCATGGTAGAGGGAGTGAGAGAGAGAGTAGAGAACCATGGTAGAGGGAGTGAGAGAGAGAGTAGAGAACCATGGTAGAGGGAGTGAGAGAGAGAGTAGAGAACCATGGTAGAGGGAGTGAGAGAGAGAGTAGAGAACCATGGTAGAGGGAGTGAGAGAGAGTAGAGAACCATGGTAGAGGGAGTGAGAGGAGTAGAGAACCATGGTAGAGGGAGTGAGAGGAGTAGAGAACCATGGTAGAGGGAGTGAGAGGAGTAGAGAACCATGGTAGAGGGAGTGAGAGGAGTAGAGAACCATGGTAGAGGGAGTGAGAGAGAGTAGAGAACCATGGTAGAGGTAGTGAGTGAGAGGAGTAGAGAACCATGGTAGAGGTAGTGAGTGAGAGGAGTAGAGAACCATGGTAGAGGGAGTGAGTGAGAGGAGTAGAGAACCATGGTAGAGGTAGTGAGAGGAGTAGAGAACCATGGTAGAGGGAGTGAGAGGAGTAGAGAACCATGGTAGAGGTAGTGAGTGAGAGGAGTAGAGAACCATGGTAGAGGGAGTGAGTGAGAGGAGTAGAGAACCATGGTAGAGGGAGTGAGAGGAGTAGAGAACCATGGTAGAGGTAGTGAGAGAGAGTAGAGAACCATGGTAGAGGTAGTGAGAGAGAGAGTAGAGAACCATGGTAGAGGGAGTGAGAGAGAGTAGAGAACCATGGTAGAGGGGAGTGAGAGAGAGAGTAGAGAACCATGGTAGAGGTAGTGAGAGAGAGAGTAGAGAACCATGGTAGAGGGAGTGAGAGAGAGTAGAGAACCATGGTAGAGGGAGTGAGAGAGGTAGAGAACCATGGTAGAGGGAGTGAGAGGAGTAGAGAACCATGGTAGAGGGAGTGAGAGAGAGAGTAGAGAACCATGGTAGAGGGAGTGAGAGAGAGAGTAGAGAACCATGGTAGAGGGAGTGAGAGAGAGAGTAGAGAACCATGGTAGAGGGAGTGAGAGAGAGAGTAGAGAACCATGGTAGAGGGAGTGAGAGAGAGAGTAGAGAACCAAGGTAGAGAGAGTGAGAGAGAGAGTAGAGAACCATGGTAGAGAGAGAGAGTAGAGAACCATGGTAGAGAGAGAGAGAGAGAGAGAGAGAGTAGAGAACCATGGTCGAGGGAGTGAGAGAGAGAGTAGAGAACCATGGTCGAGGGAGTAGAGAACCATGGTCGAGGGAGTAGAGAACCATGGTCGAGGGCGTGAGAGAGAGTAGAGAACCATGGTCGAGGGAGTGAGAGAGAGAGTAGAGAATCATGGTCGAGGGAGTGTGAGAGAGAGTAGAGAACCATGGTAGAGGGAGTGAGAGAGAGAGGAGAGAACCATGGTAGAGGGAGTGAGAGGAGTAGAGAACCATGGTAGAGGGAGTGTGAGAGAGAGTAGAGAACCATGGTAGAGGGAGTGATAGAGAGAGAGTAGAGAACCATGGTAGAGGGAGTGATAGAGAGAGAGTAGAGAACCATGGTAGAGGGAGTGAGAGAGAGAGAGTAGAGAACCATGGTCGAGGGAGTGAGAGAGAGAGGAGCAGTGTCTTATAGGCTAGTCTCTGTGCTTCCCCATGGCTTCCCCCTTGGCTTCCCCCACGGCTTCCCCCACAGCTTCCATCTTGGTGTAGACACAAGCTCAAGCAAAACTGAGAGTAGAGAGAGAGATTTTCATGAAGTTTCCCAATGTGTCCGTCTGCCTGGCTGTCTGGCGATGGCTGTGTGTGTGGTTGTGAGAGCAAGGGGCGTTTGCTTGCCAGCGAAGGTCAAGGGGCACTCTCCCATAGTATGCTGCTCCCCCTCCCCGGAACAGACAGACAGACGGAGAGACAGGCAGGCGGACAGACGTCTCTCTCAGGTGTGTTCAGTAGGGAGGTAAAAACTTGGCCTGGGCATGAAGATCCAGGTCATCATGAATTATTCTCTCCCCCACGCTGTGACGCAGCAGGCTCTGAACGCTGCTCTCTCAGACACGCACATGTTGGTGACGAACCGATGGTATATGATATGTATAGGAGACAGGGATACTGGAGTGATGGAGGTAGATATGTATAGGAGACAGGGATACTGGAGTGATGGAGGTAGATATGTATAGGAGACAGGGATACTGGAGTGATGGAGGTAGATATGTATAGGAGACAGGGATACTGGAGTGATGGAGGTAGATATGTATAGGAGACAGGGATACTGGAGTGATGGAGGTAGATATATATAGGGGGGGAAGGAGACAGGGATACTGGAGTGATGGAGGTAGATATGTATAGGAGACAGGGATACTGGAGTGATGGAGGTAGATATGTATAGGAGACAGGGATACTGGAGTGATGGAGGTAGATATGTATAGGGGGAAGGAGACAGGGATACTGGAGTGATGGAGGTAGATATATATAGGGGGAAGGAGACAGGGATACTGGAGTGATGGAGGTAGATATGTATAGGGGGAAGGAGACAGGGATACTGGAGTGATGAAGGTAGATATGTATAGGAGACAGGGATACTGGAGTGATGGAGGTAGATATGTATAGGGGGAAGGAGACAGGGATACTGGAGTGATGGAGGTAGATATGTATAGGGGGAAGGAGACAGGGACACTGGAGTGATGGAGGTAGATATGTATAGGAGACAGGGACACTGGAGTGATGGAGGTAGATATGTATAGGAGACAGGGACACTGGAGTGATGGAGGTAGATATGTATAGGAGACAGGGATACTGGAGTGATGGAGGTAGATATGTATAGGAGACAGGGATACTGGAGTGATGGAGGTAGATATGTATAGGAGACAGGGATACTGGAGTGATGGAGGTAGATATGTATAGGAGACAGGGATACTGGAGTGATGGAGGTAGATATGTATAGGAGACAGGGATACTGGAGTGATGGAGGTAGATATGTATAGGGGGAAGGAGACAGGGACACTGGAGTGATGGAGGTAGATATGTATAGGAGACAGGGATACTGGAGTGATGGAGGTAGATATATATAGGGGGAAGGAGACAGGGATACTGGAGTGATGGAGGTAGATATGTATAGGAGACAGGGATACTGGAGTGATGGAGGTAGATATGTATAGGAGACAGGGATACTGGAGTGATGGAGGTAGATATGTATAGGAGACAGGGATACTGGAGTGATGGAGGTAGATATGTATAGGAGACAGGGATACTGGAGTGATGGAGGTAGATATGTATAGGAGACAGGGATACTGGAGTGATGGAGGTAGATATGTATAGGAGACAGGGATACTGGAGTGATGGAGGTAGATATGTATAGGAGACAGGGATACTGGAGTGATGGAGGTAGATATGTATAGGAGACAGGGATACTGGAGTGATGGAGGTAGATATGTATAGGAGACAGGGATACTGGAGTGATGGAGGTAGATATGTATAGGGGGAAGGAGACAGGGATACTGGAGTGATGGAGGTAGATATGTATAGGAGACAGGGATACTGGAGTGATGGAGGTAGATATGTATAGGAGACAGGGATACTGGAGTGATGGAGGTAGATATGTATAGGAGACAGGGATACTGGAGTGATGGAGGTAGATATGTATAGGGGGAAGGAGACAGGGGGTACTGGAGTGATGGAGGTAGATATGTATAGGGGGAAGGAGACAGGGGGTACTGGAGTGATGGAGGTAGATATGTATAGGAGACAGGGACACTGGAGTAGTGATGGAGGTAGATATGTATAGGAGACAGGGATACTGGAGTGATGGAGGTAGATATGTATAGGGGGAAGGAGACAGGGATACTGGAGTGATGGAGGTAGATATGTATAGGGGGAAGGAGACAGGGATACTGGAGTGATGGAGGTAGATATGTATAGGGGGAAGGAGACAGGGACACTGGAGTGATGGAGGTAGATATGTATAGGGGGAAGGAGACAGGATACTGGAGTGATGGAGGTAGATATGTATAGGAGGAAGGAGACAGGGATACTGGAGTGATGGAGGTAGATATGTATAGGGGGAAGGAGACAGGGACACTGGAGTGATGGAGGTAGATATGTATAGGGGGAAGGAGACAGGGACACTGGAGTGATGGAGGTAGATATGTATAGGGGGAAGGAGACAGGGATACTGGAGTGATGGAGGTAGATATGTATAGGGGAAGGAGACAGGGATACTGGAGTGATGGAGGTAGATATGTATAGGGGGAAGGAGACAGGGACACTGGAGTGATGGAGGTAGATATGTATAGGGGGAAGGAGACAGGGACACTGGAGTGATGGAGGTAGATATGTATAGGGGGAAGGAGACAGGGATACTGGAGTGATGGGGGAAGGAGACAGGGATACTGGAGTGATGGAGGTAGATATGTATAGGGGGAAGGAGACAGGGATACTGGAGTGATGGAGGTAGATATGTATAGGGGGAAGGAGACAGGGATACTGGAGTGATGAGGTAGATATGTATAGGAGACAGGGATACTGGAGTGATGAGGTAGATATGTATAGGAGACAGGGATACTGGAGTGATGAGGTAGATATGTATAGGAGACAGGGGACAGGGATACTGGAGTGATGGAGGTAGATATGTATAGGAGACAGGGATACTGGAGTGATGGAGGTAGATATGTATAGGGGACAGGGATACTGGAGTGATGGAGGTAGATATGTATAGGAGACAGGGATACTGGAGTGATGGAGGTAGATATGTATAGGAGACAGGGATACTGGAGTGATGGAGGTAGATATGTATAGGGGACAGGGATACTGGAGTGATGGAGGTAGATATGTATAGGGGGAAGGAGACAGGGATACTGGAGTGATGGAGGTAGATATGTATAGGGGGAAGGAGACAGGGACACTGGAGTGATGGAGGTAGATATGTATAGGGGGAAGGAGACAGGGATACTGGAGTGATGGAGGTAGATATGTATAGGGGGAAGGAGACAGGGATACTGGAGTGATGGAGGTAGATATGTATAGGGGGAAGGAGACAGGGATACTGGAGTGATGAGGTAGATATGTATAGGAGACAGGGATACTGGAGTGATGGAGGTAGATATGTATAGGAGACAGGGATACTGGAGTGATGGAGGTAGATATGTATAGGAGACAGGGATACTGGAGTGATGGAGGTAGATATGTATAGGAGACAGGGATACTGGAGTGATGAGGTAGATATGTATAGGAGACAGGGATACTGGAGTGATGAGGTAGATATGTATAGGAGACAGGGGACAGGGATACTGGAGTGATGGAGGTAGATATGTATAGGAGACAGGGATACTGGAGTGATGGAGGTAGATATGTATTAGGGGACAGGGATACTGGAGTGATGGAGGTAGATATGTATAGGAGACAGGGATACTGGAGTGATGGAGGTAGATATGTATAGGGGACAGGGATACTGGAGTGATGGAGGTAGATATGTATAGGAGACAGGGATACTGGAGTGATGGAGGTAGATATGTATAGGAGACAGGGATACTGGAGTGATGGAGGTAGATATGTATAGGGGACAGGGATACTGGAGTGATGGAGGTAGATATGTATAGGAGACAGGGATACTAGAGTGATGAAGGTAGATATGTATAGGAGACAGGGATACTGGAGTGATGGAGGTAGATATGTATAGGAGACAGGGATACTGGAGTGATGGAGGTAGATATGTATAGGAGACAGGGATACTGGAGTGATGGAGGTAGATATGTATAGGGGGAAGGAGACAGGGATACTGGAGTGATGGAGGTAGATATGTATAGGGGGAAGGAGACAGGGATACTGGAGTGATGGAGGTAGATATGTATAGGGGGAAGGAGACAGGGATACAGGAGTGATGGAGGTAGATATGTATAGGAGACAGGGATACTGGAGTGATGGAGGTAGATATGTATAGGAGACAGGGATACTGGAGTGATGGAGGTAGATATGTATAGGAGACAGGGATACTGGAGTGATGGAGGTAGATATGTATAGGAGACAGGGATACTGGAGTGATGGAGGTAGATATGTATAGGAGACAGGGATACTGGAGTGATGGAGGGTAGATATGTATAGGAGACAGGGATACTGGAGTGATGGAGGTAGATATGTATAGGAGACAGGGATACTGGAGTGATGGAGGTAGATATGTATAGGAGACAGGGATACTGGAGTGATGGAGGTAGATATGTATAAGAGACAGGGATACTGGAGTGATGGAGGTAGATATGTATAGGAGACAGGGATACTGGAGTGATGGAGGTAGATATGTATAGGAGACAGGGGACAGGGATACTAGAGTGATGGAGGTAGATATGTATAGGAGACAGGGATACTGGAGTGATGGAGGTAGATATGTATAGGAGACAGGGATACTGGAGTGATGGAGGTAGATATGTATAGGAGACAGGGATACTGGAGTGATGGAGGTAGATATGTATAGGGGGAAGGGGACAGGGATACTGGAGTGATGGAGGTAGATATGTATAGGGGACAGGGATACTGGAGTGATGGAGGTAGATATGTATAGGAGACAGGGATACTGGAGTGATGGAGGTAGATATGTATAGGAGACAGGGATACTGGAGTGATGGAGGTAGATATGTATAGGGGGAAGGGGACAGGGATACTGGAGTGATGGAGGTAGATATGTATAGGGGACAGGGATACTGGAGTGATGGAGGTAGATATGTATAGGAGACAGGGATACTGGAGTGATGGAGGTAGATATGTATAGGAGACAGGGATACTGGAGTGATGGAGGTAGATATGTATAGGAGACAGGGATACTGGAGTGATGGAGGTAGATATGTATAGGAGACAGGGATACTGGAGTGATGGAGGTAGATATGTATAGGAGACAGGGATACTGGAGTGATGGAGGTAGATAGTATAGGAGACAGGGATACTGGAGTGATGGAGGTAGATATGTATAGAGACAGGGATACTGGAGTGATGGAGGTAGATATGTATAGGAGACAGGGATACTGGAGTGATGGAGGTAGATATGTATAGGAGACAGGGATACTGGAGTGATGGAGGTAGATATGTATAGGAGACAGGGATACTGGAGTGATGGAGGTAGATATGTATAGGAGACAGGGATACTGGAGTGATGGAGGTAGATATGTATAGGAGACAGGGATACTGGAGTGATGGAGGTAGATATGTATAGGAGACAGGGATACTGGAGTGATGGAGGTAGATATGTATAGGAGACAGGGATACTGGAGTGATGGAGGTAGATATGTATAGGAGACAGGGATACTGGAGTGATGGAGGTAGATATGTATAGGAGACAGGGATACTGGAGTGATGGAGGTAGATATGTATAGGAGACAGGGATACTGGAGTGATGGAGGTAGATATGTATAGGAGACAGGGATACTGGAGTGATGGAGGTAGATATGTATAGGGGGAAGGGGACAGGGATACTGGAGTGATGGAGGTAGATATGTATAGGGGACAGGGATACTGGAGTGATGGAGGTAGATATGTATAGGAGACAGGGATACTGGAGTGATGGAGGTAGATATGTATAGGGGGAAGGAGACAGGGATACTGGAGTGATGGAGGTAGATATATATAGGGGGAAGGAGACAGGGATACTGGAGTGATGGAGGTAGATATGTATAGGAGACAGGGATACAGGAGTGATGGAGGTAGATATGTATAGGAGACAGGGATACTGGAGTGATGGAGGTAGATATGTATAGGGGGAAGGGGATACTGGAGTGATGGAGGTAGATATGTATAGGGGACAGGGATACTGGAGTGATGGAGGTAGATATGTATAGGGGGAAGGAGACAGGGATACTGGAGTGATGGAGGTAGATATGTATAGGGGGAAGGAGACAGGGACACTGGAGTGATGGAGGTAGATATGTATAGGGGGAAGGAGACAGGGACACTGGAGTGATGGAGGTAGATATGTATAGGGGGAAGGAGACAGGGACACTGGAGTGATGGAGGTAGATATGTATAGGGGGAAGGAGACAGGGATACTGGAGTGATGGAGGTAGATATGTATAGGAGACAGGGATACTGGAGTGATGGAGGTAGATATGTATAGGAGGAAGGAGACAGGGATACAGGAGTGATGGAGGTAGATATGTATAGGAGACAGGGATACTGGAGTGATGGAGGTAGATATGTATAGGAGACAGGGATACTGGAGTGATGGAGGTAGATATGTATAGGAGACAGGGATACTGGAGTGATGGAGGTAGATATGTATAGGGGGAAGGAGACAGGGATACTGGAGTGATGAGGTAGATATGTATAGGGGGAAGGAGACAGGGATACTGGAGTGATGGGAGGTAGATATGTATAGGAGACAGGGATACTGGAGTGATGGAGGTAGATATGTATAGGAGACAGGGACACTGGAGTGATGAGGTAGATATGTATAGGAGACAGGGATACTGGAGTGATGGAGGTAGATATGTATAGGAGACAGGGACACTGGAGTGATGGAGGTAGATATGTATAGGAGACAGGGATACTGGAGTGATGGAGGTAGATATGTATAGGGGGAAGGAGACAGGGATACTGGAGTGATGGAGGTAGATATGTATAGGGGGAAGGAGACAGGGACACTGGAGTGATTGAGGTAGATATGTATAGGGGGAAGGAGACAGGGATACTGGAGTGATGGAGGTAGATATGTATAGGAGGAAGGAGACAGGGATACTGGAGTGATGGAGGTAGATATGTATAGGGGGAAGGAGACAGGGATACTGGAGTGATGGAGGTAGATATGTATAGGAGACAGGGACACTGGAGTGATGGAGGTAGATATGTATAGGAGACAGGGATACTGGAGTGATGGAGGTAGATATGTATAGGGGGAAGGAGACAGGGATACTAGAGTGATGGAGGTAGATATGTATAGGAGACAGGGATACTAGAGTGATGGAGGTAGATAAATATATGGGGAAGGAGACAGGGATACTTGGGTGGGTGTCTATGGCTCGGGTGGGTGTCTATGGCTCGGGTGGGTGTCTATGGCTCGGGTGGGTGTCTATGGCTCGGGTGGGTGTCTATGTCTATGGCTTGGCTTGGGTGGTTGCTCGAACGACAGACAGACAGAGACAGACAGCCTAGCTAGAACAACAGACAGACAGACAACCTAGCTAGGACAGACAGACAGCCTAGCTAGAACAGACAGACAGCCTAGCTAGAACAAACAGACAGACTAGCTAGAACGACAGACAGACTAGCTAGAACAGACAGACAGTGACATGTAGGTCAGTAGCTTAGCAGAGCGTGTGGGTGCACAGTGGCTCTAAGCTGCATGCAGTACAGCACGCTGAGGTGAGTGAACAGCCCTGAACCCAGCCAGCGCTCGCTAAGACAGTTAACCCTTCACTTCAGTCACCACAGCTGCTTTTCACAATGGCACACAGAGCTGTCTCTTCTACGTGGCCGTGATGACTCTCCCTGCTGTCCCCCCCCCACCCCCGCTCTTTCCGCTTGAGCTGACTGAGTGACTGGGCTACCTGCCTCCCTCCTCTAACCACTAGGCTACCTGCCTCCCCCCTCTAACCACTAGGCTACCTGCCTCCCCCCTCTAGCCACTAGGCTACCTGCCTCCCCCCTCTAGCCACTAGGCAACCTGCCTCCCTCCTCTAACCACTAGGCTACCTGCCTCCCTCCTCACACCACTAGGCTACCTGCCTCCTCTACACTCTAACCACTAGGCTACCTGCCTCCCTCCTCTACACTCTAACCACTAGGCTACCTGCCTCCCTCCTCTAACCACTAGGCAACCTGCCTCCCTCCTCTAACCACTAGGCTACCTGCCTCCTCTACACTCTAACCACTAGGCTACCTGCCTCCTCTACACTCTAACCACTAGGCTACCTGCCTCCTCTACACTCTAACCACTAGGCTACCTGCCTCCCTCCTCTAACCACTAGGCTACCTGCCTCCCTCCTCTAACCACTAGGCTACCTGCCTCCCTCCTCTAACCACTGGGCGACCTGCCTCCCCCCTCTAACCACAAGTTTAATCAATTGAAGCTTATTAAGAAAGCCACAGACAGAACCTTAAACCAACCCAACGACACCACACCCCTAATGTTCTTCGCCCCAACGATATGCAGAGAACTCGCTTTGTGAACAAGGGGAAACCCAACGACACCACTCCCCTAATGTACCTCGCCCCAACGATATGCAGAGAACTCTCTTTGTGAACAAGGGGAAACCCAACGACACCACTCCCCTAATGTACCTCGCCCCAACGATATGCAGAGAACTCTCTTTGTGAACAAGGGGAAACCCAACGACACCACTCCCCTAATGTACCTCGCCCCAACGATATGCAGAGAACTCTCTTTGTGAACAAGGGGAAACCCAACGACAACACTCCCCTAATGTACCTCGCCCCAACGATATGCAGAGAACTCGCTTTGTGAACAAGGGGAAACCCAACGACACCACTCCCCTAATGTACCTCGCCCCAACGATATGCAGAGAACTCGCTTTGTGAACAAGGGGAAACCCAACCGACAATCTATTCTACATATTCTGATATGGGGACAAGGTTCTTATTAGGACATAGACAAACACACTCTCCAGGATACACTTCCACACTCCACCCCCAGGGGGCAGCAGAAACCTTGTCCAGATGCTGCCAATTAGGGTGACGGTCAGTCAGTGTCCCAGCTGGCAGAGCTGTGAGGCTGCTGGTCGGTTTGGTGGCCATGAGGCCTTTAGTTTGGTTTTCAATCTTTAGTTTAGGCATGTCTGTGTGGCTTACTTTTTGTACATATTCTTGTTTCCTCATCGTCTGAACACATCATAAAACGCTTGTACTGGCCAATCAGGAGGTCAAGACAGAGCTGGCCCTGAACTCAGTAAGTTGCTGTCTCCTGGGCACATCCCACACCGTCTTCAAACGCCGATTTCCTACATAAATTCACACATTCATTAAGTTTACAGACCACGAAGCTTGGACTAGGACCCCTAGACATAACGAGTCAGGTTACAGACCATATAGCTAGGACCCCTAGATATAACGAGTCAGGTTACAGACCATATAGCTAGGACCCCTAGACATAACGATTCGGGTTACAGACCATATAGCTAGGACCCCTAGACATAACGAGTCAGGTTACAGACCATGTAGCTAGACCCCTAGACATAACGAGTCAGAATACAGACCATGTAGCTAGGACCCCAAGACATAACGAGTCAGAATACAGACCATGTAACTAGGACCCCTAGACAGTCAGGTTACAGACCATGTAGCTAGGACCCCTAGACATAACGAGTCAGGTTACAGACCATGTAGCTAGACCCCTAGACATAACAAGTCAGGTTACAGACCATGTAGCTAGGACCCCTAGACATAATGAGTCAGAATACAGACCATGTAACTAGGATCCCTAGACAGTCAGGTTACAGACCATGTAGCTAGGACCCCTAGACATAATGAGTCAGGTTACAGACCATGTAGCTAGGACCCCTAGACATAATGAGTCAGGTTACAGACCATGTAGCTAGGACCCCTAGACATAACAAGTCAGGTTACAGACCATGTAGCTAGGACCCCTAGACATAATGAGTCAGAATACAGACCATATAGCTAGGACCCCTAGACATAACAAGTCAGGTTACAGACCATGTAGCTAGGACCCCTAGACATAATGAGTCAGAATACAGACCATATAGCTAGGACCCCTAGACATAACAAGTCAGGTTTACAGACCATGTAGCTAGGACCCCTAGACATGATGAGTCAGGTTACAGACCATATTCATGCATGACTACAAGGCCAGCAGCATACCACCCTGCATCCCACTGCTGGCTTGCTTCTGAAGCTAAGCAGGGTTGATCCTGGTCAGTCCCTGGATGGGAGACCAGATGCTGCTGGAAGTTGTGGGGGAGGGCCAGTAGGAGGCACTCTTTCCTCTGGTCTAAAAAAAATATCCCAATGCCCCAGGATAGTGATTGGGGACACTGCCCTGTGCAGGGTGCTGTCTTTTGGATGGGACGTTCAACGGGTGTCCTGACTCTCTGAGGTCATTAAAGATCCCATGACACTTATCGTAAGACTAGGGGTGTTAACCCCGGTGCCCTGGCTAAATTCCCAATCTGGCCCTCACACCATCACGGTCACCTAATCATCCCCAGGTTACAATTGGCTCATTAATCCCCCTCCTCTCCCCTGTAACTATTCCCCAGGTCGTTGCTGCAAATGAGAACGTGTTCTCAGTCAACATAACGAGTCAGGACCCCTAGACATAACGAGTGCAACAACCTCTGTAGTCTAGTTAAGGGATTCATAACACTGTTAAAAAGAGTTTAAGTCACTACAATTACTTGAAATGTGCAGAGAAAAGAGCCAACACTGGGATCAATAGCATCTTCTTAGTTTGCATACCAACCAATAGGTGCTGAGCTGCTGTGTGGCATTAAATAATCAGCCAACTTTGTTTTGAAAATGATTGGTGATAACCGGTCTCAGAGACGGATAAACCATGTGATTCTACATTTAGTGGAGATCTGTGTATAAAGTGAAGTGGGAGGGGGAGCATCTGACGATGTACTTAGCTGTTCTACGACTGATCTGAGGCAGGGTCGTTAGATACCAAGTACTAAGGAATTCTTATAGCAGATGCTAGGTAAAAGCTAATAACGATGGTTTTGGGGAAACCGCTCTGAGATTTAACGATGCTCCTCCTCCTAACGATGAACTTAGCCTTGAGATGCTTCTGGGAAATCGAGCCCAGTACAGGATGTTACAAACGGGTCATTCCATTTGATTTTAATAACTTTTTTGACCACACCCCTTTATGATTTGAATGAAACATTTCTATGCATTGTTGATGTGGTCAGGAAGTACATTTCTGGACCTGAATGCCAAAAACGCCCAAACCTTTGAAAACGTGGACATCACAGTACAGCAGAGCACATTACATGATACTCTAGTGTACTGTACTGTCCAAACTTCTGAAACAGACATCTATGATTGGTTTAAAATCTGCCCACTGACCAAATTTGGACTACTTTTCAAGGTTCATGGATGTCTGGTGCTCAGTGGGTGAGGATGTTTGTACCTGTATATCAGGGTTGGGCGGTATGCAGATTTCCATATCCTGCCTGTGCCATTCCGGAGTATTACAGTATTACCGTTTACCAGAATGCTAACAAATACTAAGGAATTCTCATAGAGGATGCTAGGTAAATGCTAACGAGTACTAAGGAATTCTCATAAAGGATGCTAGGTAAATGCTAACGAGTACTAAGGAATTCTCATAGTGGATGCTAGGTAAATGCTAACGAGTACTAAGGAATTCTCATAGTGGATGCCAGGTAAATGCTAACGAGTACTAAGGAATTCTCATAGTGGATACCAGGTAAATGCTAACAAGTACACAACAAACTACACACTGCCCACAAGGCCTCACCTCAGACCATCCGTTGCCCTTACTCACAGATAATCACACAGGCCTCACACGCTTTCACCACACACTCTTCACACCATCACACAGATCTATGCTACACAGCTCCCCACTAATACACAGGTCTACACGGCACACACTCATCACATGCTGCTGGGATCACACCCTATTTAAATACGAATGAGGCATGTTTTTCACCAAGTGGAGAGAGGGAGGGTCTTGGGTGTAGAGTACATACACAGACAGGCTCATTGGCCTATTGGCCCCAGGATGCAAGGCAGCCGTAGTCACACTGCAGAGGCGCTAGCCGAGCCCAGAAGGCTTCGCCTTAAAAAACACTGAGCTGAGGAGGGGGATGAGAGAAGCATGCATGGCCTAGCATGTTGTAAATTGTCTATGCTCTGATAACTACAGATGTTACCTGGCACAAAATGTCTCTTAATCTGACGATTGAATCGTTGGGATCCAAAGGAGGAGAATTAATATAAATCTGATAATTGACTCATTGGGATTCAAGGGAGGAGAATGAATTGCATGAGCTACGTTTCTCTTTGATTTTCGCAGGTGGAAGGAAAACACATTGATCACAAGAACACACAAATGTTGCTAACTTTCATAGTATTGATTTGTTTGAATCTGGACTCCTCTCAAACACACACAAACATATACCGACACATATACAGTCAGCAACAAGTTGGAATTGAGGAACCTGCATTGGATCACCAATAGATGTAACTAGCAGATGGTAACAGGCTAATGCGATGCTCCGTTAGCTGTTACAGGTTTGCTACTGGTTGGTATAGCAAGAGAGCATTACCAACCAACCTAAATACATTCTCAATTCCCGACTTGGAACTCAGCCCTCTGTCTAAAGTACAGTGTGTGTGTGTGTGAGTCCTTGGCAATGTAGCCTTCAGCATGGTCCTTCTAAAATGGTCCAATAAAAACCCATTGGTACTGGGGTCTGACAACTTGGATGGATAAGTACTGAGGGTAATTGAGGACGATATTGCCACTCCTAATTTGCCATATCTTCAATCTAAGACTACTAGACAGTGTGTGTCCTCAGGCCTGGAGGGAAGCAAAAGCTATTCTCCTACCTAAGGATAATAAAGCCTGTGGAAACTTTTGGGAAAAAAATTGTGTTTGACCAGATACAATGCTATTTTACAGTAAACACAAATAATAACAACAGACTTTCAGCATGCTTATAGGGAAGGACATTCAACAAGCACAGCACTTACACAAATCACTGATTGGCTGAGAGAAATTGGTGATAAAATGATTGTGGGGGCTGTTTTGGAGGACTTCAGAGTGCAGCTTTTGACATTATCGATCATAGTCTGTTGCTGGAAAAACGTATGTGTTATGGCTTTACACCCCCTGCTATATTGTGGATAAAGAGTTACCTGTCTAACAGAACACAGAAGGTGTTCATGTTCTTTAATGGAAGCCTCTCCAACATAATCCAGGAAGAATCAGGAATTCCCCAAGGCAGCTCCCAATGCCGCTTACTGTTTTCAATCTTTACTAATGACAAGCCACTGGCTTTGAATAAAGTGTGTCTATGTATGCTGATGACTCAACACGATACACGTCAGCTACTACAGCGACTGAAATGACTGCAACACTTAAAGAGCTGCAGTTAGTTTCAGAGTGGGTGGCAAGGAATAAATTAGTGCTAAATAATTTAAAAACTAAAAGCATTGTATTTGGAACAAATCCTTCACTAATCCCTCAACCGAAACTAAATATTGTAATAAATAATGTGTTTATTTGAGATAATTAAACTGCTTGGGGTAACCCTGGATTGTAAATGGTCATGGTTAAAACATATTGATACAACAGTAGCTAAGATGGGAAGAAGTCTGTCCATAAGGCGCTGCTCCACCTTCTTAACAACAGCACTGTCAGTCAACAAGGCAGGTCCTACAGGCCCTAGTTTCTACCTTCTTAACAGCACTAT
The DNA here is from genome assembly GCF_002021735.2 of Oncorhynchus kisutch. Classification (NCBI taxonomy): domain Eukaryota; kingdom Metazoa; phylum Chordata; class Actinopteri; order Salmoniformes; family Salmonidae; genus Oncorhynchus; species Oncorhynchus kisutch. The sequence goes on along the minus strand of NC_034196.2, from coordinate 45,386,381 downwards.
CAACAAGGCAGGTCCTACAGGTCCTAGTTTCTACCTTCTTAACAACAGCACTGTCAGTCAACAAGGCAGGTCCTACAGGCCCTAGTTTCTACCTTCTTAACAACAGCACTGTCAGTCAACAAGGCAGGTCCTACAGGCCCTAGTTTCTACCTTCTTAACAACAGCACTGTCAGTCAACAAGGCAGGTCCTACAGGCCCTAGTTTCTACCTTCTTAACAACAGCACTGTCAGTCAACAAGGCAGGTCCTACAGGCCCTAGTTTCTACCTTCTTAACAGCAGCACTGTCAGTCAACAAGGCAGGTCCTACAGGCCCTAGTTTCTACCTTCTTAACAACAGCACTGTCAGTCAACAAGGCAGGTCCTACAGGCCCTAGTTTCTACCTTCTTAACAACAGCACTGTCAGTCAACAAGGCAGGTCCTACAGGCCCTAGTTTCTACCTTCTTAACAACAGCACTGTCAGTCAACAAGGCAGGTCCTACAGGCCCTAGTTTCTACCTTCTTAACAACAGCACTGTCAGTCAACAAGGCAGATCCTACAGGCCCTAGTTTCTACCTTCTTAACAACACTATCAACAAGGCAGGTCCTACAGGCCCTAGTTTCTACCTTCTTAACAACAGCACTGTCAGTCAACAAGGCAGGTCCTACAGGCCCTAGTTTCTACCTTCTTAACAACAGCACTGTCAGTCAACAAGGCAGGTCCTACAGGCCCTAGTTTCTACCTTCTTAACAACAGCACTGTCAGTCAACAAGGCAGGTCCTACAGGCCCTAGTTTCTACCTTCTTAACAACACTATCAACAAGGCAGGTCCTACAGGCCCTAGTTTCTACCTTCTTAACAACAGCACTGTCAGTCAACAAGGCAGGTCCTACAGGCCCTAGTTTCTACCTTCTTAACAACACTATCAACAAGGCAGGTCCTACAGGCCCTAGTTTCTACCTTCTTAACAACAGCACTGTCAGTCAACAAGGCAGGTCCTACAGGCCCTAGTTTCTACCTTCTTAACAGCACTATCAACAAGGCAGGTCCTACAGGCCCTAGTTTCTACCTTCTTAACAACAGCACTGTCAGTCAACAAGGCAGGTCCTACAGGCCCTAGTTTCTACCTTCTTAACAACACTATCAACAAGGCAGGTCCTACAGGCCCTAGTTTCTACCTTCTTAACAACAGCACTGTCAGTCAACAAGGCAGATCCTACAGGCCCTAGTTTCTACCTTCTTAACAACACTATCAACAAGGCAGGTCCTACAGGTCCTAGTTTCTACCTTCTTAACAGCACTATCAACAAGGCAGGTCCTACAGGTCCTAGTTTCTACCTTCTTAACAACAGCACTGTCAGTCAACAAGGCAGGTCCTACAGGCCCTAGTTTCTACCTTCTTAACAACAGCACTGTCAGTCAACAAGGCAGGTCCTACAGGCCCTAGTTTCTACCTTCTTAACAACAGCACTGTCAGTCAACAAGGCAGGTCCTACAGGCCCTAGTTTCTACCTTCTTAACAGCACTATCAACAAGGCAGGTCCTACAGGCCCTAGTTTCTACCTTCTTAACAGCACTATCAACAAGGCAGGTCCTACAGGCCCTAGTTTCTACCTTCTTAACATCACTATCAACAAGGCAGGACCTAGAGGCCCTAGTTTCTACTTTCTTAACAGCACTATCAACAAGGCAGGTCCTGCAGGCCCTAGTTTCTACCTTCTTAACAGCACTATCAACAAGGCAGGTCCTGCAGGCCCTAGTTTCTACCTTCTTAACAGCACTATCAACAAGGCAGGTCCTGCAGGCCCTAGTTTCTACCTTCTTAACAGCACTATCAACAAGGCAGGTCCTGCAGGCCCTAGTTTCTACCTTCTTAACAGCACTATCAACAAGGCAGGTCCTACAGGCCCTAGTTTCTACCTTCTTAACAGCACTATCAACAAGGCAGGTCCTACAGGCCCTAGTTTCTACCTTCTTAACAGCACTATCAACAAGGCAGGTCCTACAGGCCCTAGTTTCTACCTTCTTAACAGCACTATCAACAAGGCAGGTCCTACAGGCCCTAGTTTCTACCTTCTTAACAGCACTATCAACAAGGCAGGTCCTACAGGCCCTAGTTTTGTCACACTACTTAACTTGTCCACAGTTCCTCAATTCCCGACCTGGAAGAGAACCAATGTTTTCTAAACGTCCGTATCTAGTTTCAGGGGGTTTGTCTGAATCTAGAAAACTCTTTAAGTTGTTAAATACAATTGTTTTGCTCCATGAAGTAATACAACAATGTGTACGCCGTCCTCTTGTCTATTTCAAATCTTCCCTCGTTGTTCGAGAAAGGTTGAGCGGCATCATGACATACGGCACTTGGGACAGCCACCATTCTCAATCAATGAGAAAATATTTCAAAATAGACAAGATAGCGGCGTACACATTGTTGTATTCATGGAGCAAAACATGTATTTAAATTTAATAATGGCGCATTTTCTAGATTCAAAACAAACCCCCTGCAACTAGACACGGACGTCTAGAAAACACTGGTTGTCTCCCAAGTCAGAAATTATGGAAGTATGGACAAGATAAAGTTGGTTAAAATATCTAATACATCAGACAGTACCCATCAGACAGTACCCATCAGACAGTACCCATCAGACAGTACCCATCAGACAGTACCCATCAGACAGCACCCATCAGACAGCACCCATCAGACAGCACCCATCAGACAGCACCCATCAGACAGTACCCATCAGACAGCACCCATCAGACAGCTGGAACAGAGTAATGGTCTGACTAGGTGATAGTTTTAATAGCAACAATGGATGAGTTACAGTGGAAGGTGAAGGCCTACAGTACTGTCATTGAGCTTTGAAGAGTTGAATGTCTAGACACCAGTGGTTCCAAAAGACCATGGCTTTCACAGAGCATTTGAGAAGAACCAATGCTGGAAGGCTACATTGCCAAGGAATTACTCACAGATACTTTCACAGAGCATTTGAGAAGAACCAATGCTGGAAGGCTACATTGCCAAGGAATTACTCACAGATACTTTCACAGAGCATTTGAGAAGAACCAATGCTGGAAGGCTACATTGCCAAGGAATTACTAACAGATACTTTCACAGAGCATTTGAGAAGAACCAATGCTGGAAGGCTACATTGCCAAGGAATTACTCACAGATACTGTACTTTAAACAGAGGGCTGTGTTCCAATAGTTCAGCCTAGATTGCAAACAAGATCACTGCATTTCCAATCAGTCAGTCACATGATAAGACATGGTTAAGAATCTCCAAGTGACCCAAATAAAGATGAGACATAACTGAGTTTTCGTGAATAAAAACCCCACTCTACAGTCTAAACAGTTAGATATGAACTTGTGGCGTCTATACAAATTTTTTTTTAACATGTGGGGGTTATTGATACAATGTTCACACTGCTGGCATTAGCAACATTGTGGCAACCAATGTAAGTGGGTGACCAAGCTCAAGGTATCGATAACTTGTAAGCTTTCGCCTACAATTATTTTTATTTATTTTTCCATTTGGAAACGAGTTGTGATAGCTAAATCAGACCAGCTATTATAACTTGTAGCAAAGTAAGTAACATTATTGTTGTTTCACGCTCGATCATTACCTGTAGTAATAGACATCACTCTTGCCAGCACTGAGCCCTGACTTCCGGATCACTTCTTCTTTCTTCCAGCCCGGTGGCAGAGAGGGACAATCCATCCTCTTCTTCTCCATAACCATTTAGTGTATAATTAGGAATCACATCAATCGCTGTAATCAACTCAGTCAAAGAAATACGCTACAACGTGTTTAATAAATACACCTGACTTGGCGATCTAAAAGTGAAGCTCTAACTAAAGCCGTTTGAACTAACCACTAAACCGGAGCGAAAAACTTTTATTTCCGCTATTGTATCCTGTCTAGTGGGTAGATATATAAATATTGAATCCTTGGTTGTTGTTGACAGGTTTCCTAATTCGATCTTCAACTATCCCAAAATGCGAGTGACCCGCCAGTAGTTGCAGATCTCCTTTGGCCAAAGGCGGCGGCGGTGTCAGTGACGTTCAGATATTTCAGCACTTCCCACACAGTGACCCGGCGCTTGGCAACCGTTCTCAGAGCAACGCCCCGCCTCCACGGAACACTCCCGTCACTTCTCGGTTACCCCCCCCCCCCCCCCCCCCTAAGGCGGTAACTAGGGGGTGGTTTTGACTAGATGTTATACTGCTTTTGTCAGGATTTTAGGAGAATTTGCGTAGTAGATTATGGAGAATTTGCGCAGTAGGTTAGGAGAATTTGCGTAATAGGTTCGGAGAATTTGCGTAATAGGTTCGGAGAATTTACGCAGTAGGCTGAAAAAGGCAAAACAAAATCTCCTTTTTTGACGTTAACTTTACAAAATCTGGAGCCCTTATAGCCATGGCTGTGATGTAACAATTACATAGAAAATACCAGTCTTTCCTAAAATACGAACAATGTAATAAAACAGTATTTAATTCGAATGTTCCAGCGTGTATTATCATTGGCTTTCCTCATCAAGGCCCTAAAGACGTAGTTCGGTAGTCACTACTTACCACAGCCGCAAAGTCAGAAGGGCCGCTTTTTCCACCAATCAGATAAGAGAACGTGATGACGCGGACGCCGATCGGCTTGCAGGGGGAGTAGACAGACGGAAAGACATTTTGTGATCCATCGATGATTTGCTTATTTATTAGCTATAATATAACCAACCGATCGAAATCCAAAGTGATAATCAGATGTGTTATTCAAACTGCTGCAATATCTGCATTGTTTTTAAAGTGCCACGTAGACAAACAAATGGACACATCTTGATTTTAGATTTATTTTGTTGATGTTCAAAATCCACAAGTAAGATTTAGTTTCACAGAAATTAATATTTTTGAAATTAGCAGATTTTGGGCTGATTGTAAAGATAACTTCAACCATGTTACTTTATTTGGCACTTGCTATAATTATTTATTTCACTTAACCAGATGAGGCTGGTAGGAGGAGCTATAGGAGGATGGCAGATTGTAGTGGCTGGAATCACATCAACTCACCACAATTACTCCCCACCCTAACCCCACTTTATACAGGGGTAACTCACCACCCTAACCCCACTCTATACAGGGGTAACTCACCACCCTAACCATACTCTATACAGGGGTAACTCACCACCCTAACCCTACTCTATACAGGGGTAACTCACCACCCTAACCCCACTCTATACAGGGGTAACTCACCACCCTAACCCCACTCTATACAGGGGTAACTCACCACCCTAACCCCACTCTATACAGGGGTAACTCACCACCCTAACCCCACTTTATACAGGGGTAACTCACCACCCTACTCTATACAGGGGTAACTGACCACCCTAACCCCACTTTATACAGGGGTAACTCACCACCCTACTCTATACAGGGGTAACTCACCACCCTAACCCCACTCTATACAGGGGTAACTTACCACCCTAACCCCACTCTATACAGGGCTAACTCACCACCCTAACCCCACTCTATACAGGGGTAACTCACCACCCTAACCCTACTCTATACAGGGGTGACTCACCACCCTAACCCTACTCTATACAGGGGTAACTCACCACCCTAACCCTACTCTAAACAGGGGTAACTCACCACCCTAACCCCACTCTATACAGGGTTAACTCACCACCCTAACCCTACTCTATACAGGGGTAACTCACCACCCTAACCCTACTCTATACAGGGGTAACTCACCACCCTAACCCCACTTTATACAGGGGTAACTCACCACCCTAACCCCACTCTATACAGGGGTAACTCACCACCCTAACCCTACTCTATACAGGGGTAACGCACCACCCTAACCCCACTCTATACAGGGGTAACTTACCACCCTAACCCCACTCTATACAGGGGTAACTCACCACCCTAACCCTACTCTATACAGGGGTGACTCACCACCCTAACCCTACTCTATACAGGGGTAACTCACCACCCTAACCCCACTTTATACAGGGGTAACTCACCACCCTATCCCCACTCTATACAGGGGTAACTCACCACCCTAACCCCACTCTATACAGGGGTAACTCACCACCCTAACCCCACTCTATACAGGGGTAACTCACCACCCTAACCCCACTCTATACAGGGGTAACTCACCACCCTAACCCTACTCTATACAGGGGTGACTCACCACCCTAACCCTACTCTATACAGGGGTAACTCACCACCCTAACCCCACTCTATACAGGGGTAACTCACCACCCTAACCCTACTCTATACAGGGGTAACTCACCACCCTAACCCCACTCTATACAGGGGTAACTCACCACCCTAACCCTACTCTATACAGGGGTGACTCACCACCCTAACCCCACTCTATACAGGGGTAACTCACCATCCTAACCCTACTCTAAACAGGGGTAACTCACCACCCTAACCCCACTCTATACAGGGTTAACTCACCACCCTAACCCTACTCTATACAGGGGTAACTCACCACCCTAACCCTACTCTATACAGGGGTAACTCACCACCCTAACCCTACTCTATACAGAGGTAACTCACCACCCTAACCCTACTCTATACAGGGGTAACTCACCACCCTAACCCCACTTTATACAGGGGTAACTCACCCCCCTAACCCTACTCTATACAGGGGTAACTCACCACCCTAACCCTACTCTATACAGGGGTAACACACCACCCTAACCCCACACTATACAGGGGTAACTCACCACCCTACTCTATACAGGGGTAACTCACCACCCTAACCCTACTCTATACAGGGGTAACTCACCACCCTAACCCTACTCTATACAGGGTTAAATCACCACCCTAACCCCACTCTATACAGGGGTAACTCACCACCCTAACCCTACTCTATACAGGGGTGACTCACCACCCTAACCCTACTCTATACAGGGGTAACTCACCACCCTAACCCCACTCTATACAGGGGTAACTCACCACCCTAACCCTACTCTATACAGGGGTAACTCACCACCCTAACCCCACTCTATACAGGGGTAACTCACCACCCTAACCCTACTCTATACAGGGGTGACTCACCACCCTAACCCCACTCTATACAGGGGTAACTCACCATCCTAACCCTACTCTAAACAGGGGTAACTCACCACCCTAACCCCACTCTATACAGGGTTAACTCACCACCCTAACCCTACTCTATACAGGGGTAACTCACCACCCTAACCCTACTCTATACAGGGGTAACTCACCACCCTAACCCTACTCTATACAGAGGTAACTCACCACCCTAACCCTACTCTATACAGGGGTAACTCACCACCCTAACCCCACTTTATACAGGGGTAACTCACCCCCCTAACCCTACTCTATACAGGGGTAACTCACCACCCTAACCCTACTCTATACAGGGGTAACACACCACCCTAACCCCACACTATACAGGGTAAACCACCACCCTACTCTATACAGGGGTAACTCACCACCCTAACCCTACTCTATACAGGGGTAACTCACCACCCTAACCCTACTCTATACAGGGGTAAATCACCACCCTAACCCTACTCTATACAGGGGTAACTCCCCACCCTAACCCCACTCTATACAGGGGTAACTCACCACCCTGACCCCAGTCTATACAGGGGTAACTCACCACCCTAACCCCACTCTATACAGGGGTAACTCACCACCCTACTCTATACAGGGGTAACTCATCACCCTACTCTATACAGGGGTAACTCACCACCCTAACCCTACTCTATACAGGGGTAACTCACCACCCTACTCTATACAGGGGTAACTCACCAAGCTAAACCCTACTCTATACAGGGGTAACTCACCACCCTAACCCTACTCTATACAGGGGTAACTAACCACCCCAACCCCACTCTATACAGGGGTAACTCACCACCCTAACCCCACTTTATACAGGGGTAACTCACCACCCTACTCTATACAGGGGTAACTGACCACCCTAACCCCACTTTATACAGGGGTAACTCACCACCCTAACCCCACTCTATACAGGGGTAACTCACCACCCTAACCCTACTCTATACAGGGGTGACTCACCACCCTAACCCTACTCTATACAGGGGTAACTCACCACCCTAACCCTACTCTATACAGGGGTAACTCACCACCCTAACCCCACTTTATTCAGGGGTAACTCGCACCCTAACCCCACTCTATACAGGGGTAACTCACCACCCTAACCCCACTCTATACAGGGGTAACTCACCACCCTAACCCCACTCTATACAGGGGTAACTCACCACCCTAACCCCACTCTATACAGGGGTAACTCACCACCCTAACCCTACTCTATACAGGGGTGACTCACCACCCTAACCCCACTCTATACAGGGTTAACTCACCACCCTAACACTACTCTATACAGGGGTAACTCACCACCCTAACCCCACTCTATACAGGGGTAACTCAACACCCTACTCTATACAGGGGTAACTCACCACCCTAACCCTACTCTATACAGGGGTAACTCACCACCCTAACCCCACTCTATACAGGCAGGCTGACCTCTGCTGTAGTGGTGCCCTCTACTGGCCCTGCTCTGAGGAGTTCCCCCTCAATTAGTTTTTTATTTATTTGACCTTTATTTAACCAGTTAAGTCAATTAAGAACAAATTCCTTCTGGTTACTAGTCCAACGCTCTAACCACTCGGCTACCCTGCCACCCCAACTGGTTTGCACCTTGGTTTGCACCTTCAAGTCAATGTTGCCGTCGGGGCCGGCCGTGCTGGGGGTTACAACGGCAACCATGACTGCTAAATCCTACAGGACATTGTTTTTTAGTCTGGCCTGTGTGTTAGTTCAATGATTGATCTGGTATTGTGATACCATATTAGTGATCCAGTATAGTACTACGTAATGAAGGCTACCTATGTAACCACGGTTACGTGAGGTTTTGGATCACACTCCGATCTTCTGTCCTCGGATGATCTACTGCGCCTCAACAACAACAACAAAAAAGGACACGAGGTGAAAGTAGTGAGACGGCGACTGTTAAGGAGGTCATCCACAGCGGACTAATCTGAAATCCTTACTTGGACTGTATCCTGCCGCACGGAAGGATACCGTATTGGGGCTCACATTAACCGTGGTTACATAGGTAACCTTCGTTACGTTTGATACTGGAGCGCCTCAGGTATGAGTCAAAATCGGTAAGCAGTTCGAAGTAGTGCGCCCGACGCTTGTATCAATGACGTCAGAAGCTTTTTGTGGAACGTCCACCTGATTGGTTTGTTATTGATTCCGGTAGAAGACCAATAAGCTTCTCCGGACACGAATTGGCTAGAAATGCTCAATGTTTCAGGAAGCTTAATTTCCCCATCACTAGAAACTTGCAGTTGACTGCAAGTCCAAACGTCATGACCTATTAAGATCACATGATTTGACACAATCGTGAAGAAAATGTACTACTTACTAAATGGAGAGTGCCTCAATGGCGATAACCCAAGTCTGACAATATTTAACCTCATAATGCAACACACTTCAAAAGGCAGCGATCAACGACGACATAAAAATTATCCACTCAAACCTGCGCAGTGAAAGCTCAGTAACCGTTTGACGTGAATTATTTACATGATTCATTGGTAAATAGTTGTTCAGACAGCCATTGTAGAATATGTAGTTTTCCAATTTGGTTCTCTCTCTTACACATGTCTGTCTCCCACATTCAGAGTTGACCTTCTCTTTACATTGTGTGAAAGGGACAATTGAAAACAATCTTGTTAATATATTATTATATTACAATGTTATTCATTTATTGTCATGTAGTCAGGTTTGCCACTACGGTGCAGCAAAGTAACCTTCTGTATAGGTATTGATACTCAATTCTAAACTCCATTGATTGCATAGTCTCACGCAGTCCTCAATGGCCAGTCTACTTCCTCCATTCAAACTAATTATACATTTTCAGATCATGTCACCGTCTTTAAATAGCTTCGCTCTCGCACACACCCAAAACAATTTCTACCTGAAACCCAACCCGCTCGCCAAGTAGTGGTGAAAGAGATACTACGAGAGGAGACAGTAGTGGTCACAGTTTTATAGTAGTGTTTTAGTTTTCTAAACCACCCTAGTGTGTGAGGCCTGCCTGCATTGCCACCTGGGTAACATATTCAATAGTGTACGCCGTCCGTCCCAAAACTATTCACAATGGAAATAAATCAACAACGTGTGTCTTTAATTTGACAAAATCATGTCGTCCCCTTCCTGTTTTAATCAGCTTTCTTCCGTTTGGGGCCGAGTGAATACGACCCTACAGATAAGAGTATTCGTCCTATTCAGAGCCACTGTTAGCGAGGTCCCTGAAGGGAACTCTATAGCTCTGACTAATGAGATGCATTCTAAACATTCTATCATTAGAATTAGAATTCTAAGTATTCTATCATTAGAATTAGAATTCTAAGTATTCTATCATTAGAATTAGAATTCTAAGTATTCTATCAGTAGAATTAGAATTCTAAGCATTATAAACTCTCCACTTAGCAAAGGTTATTACATCACTTCACATTCAATATTTGCTCACCACATCACTCTCTCTCTCTTTCTCTCTGGGGTTATCATCTTACTCAATAGCTGTCTCGCACTGATGTCTTGTAAATCCTCTAAAACACTTTTTTAAAATGTTTATATATTGATTAATATGCTCTTGAAAATGTGATTTGCGAAGTTTTTTTTGTTTTTGTATTGAGGATTAATCGTGTCCCCTAAGAATGTAGAAGAAAGAGCCCTGATCTACAGGCCCTTAAACCTGACCCATTATGTGGAAGATGATGCTGGGTCAGTCTGGACTGTCTGATCTACAGGCCCTTAAACCTGACCCATTATGTGGAAGATGATGCTGGGTCAGTCTGGACTGTCTGATCTACAGGCCCTTAAACCTGACCCATTATGTGGAAGATGATGCTGGGTCAGTCTGGACTGTCTGCGCTTCATTCACCTTTGAATGATTCAAGTCTTAAAGCAAAGTGTGATAGTGGTTGATAGTTATTCTGTTGTAAACTAAATCAAAGATGTTTGTTCTGATCAAAAATGCAGTCCAATTGCATCATTAGCCTGAACCTGCGGATCACACTAATTCCCATCATCATCATCATAGCCCCCCCTCCCCCCGCCCCCCCCACACACCTTACAGACCTTCATATGAGCTAGGGCAGCCCAAACGAGCATTGTTCTGAGCTGCCACATCAAAAGGCCTGACCATGGCTGGGTTCAGCCTAGCGAAGAGACAACAGGGAGCCCCTCGCCCTGCATTGTTCATCCTGCTGAGTGGGGCTGAGTGGAGCTGAGTGGGAGGGGGAAACACCACAGCCTGTATCGATTAGAGAGACCGAGCCAGACAGAACAGAGGAGCCTCTCTAGACCCGCAGAGAATTGTTCTCAGATTTTTCAGTAGCCAATGACAATCCAAATAATTGTGGGAGCAAAAGCCTCCTAAAACCAGTATTCCAAGTTTCTCACCATGTTAGAAAATGTGGGGTATATTATGGAGATATTTGTCATTATGGAGATAAAGAATAGTTTTCAGATTGTTGTCACAAATGTATTGTCATTGCTCTACGCTGTCAATTAATCAATCAAATCAAATGTATTTATAAAGCCCTTCTTACATCAGCCTATATCACAAAGTGCTGTACAGAAACCCAGCCTAAAACCCCAAACAACAAGCAATGCAGGTGTAGAAGCACGGTGGCTAGGAAAAACTCCCTAGAAAGGCCAGAACCTAGGAAGAAACCTAGAGAGGAACCAGGCTATGAGGGGTGGCCAGTCCTCTTCTGGCTGTACCGGGTGGAGATTATAAACCTAGAGAGGAACCAGGCTATGAGGGGTGGAGATTATAAACCTAGAGAGGAACCAGTCTATGAGGGGTTGGCCAGTCCTCTTCTGGCTGTGCCGGGTGGAGAGGAACCAGGCTATGAGGGGTTGGCCAGTCCTCTTCTGGATGTGCCGGGTGGAGATTATAAACCTAGAGAGGAACCAGGCTGTGGGGTGGCCTGTCCTCTTCTGGCTGTGCCAGGTGGAGATTATAAACCTAGAGAGGAACCAGGCTATGAGGGGTTGGCCAGTCCTCTTCTGGCTGTACCGGGTGGAGATTATAAACCTAGAGAGGAACCAGGCTATGAGGGGTGGCCAGTCCTCTTCTGGCTGTGCCGGGTGGAGATTATAAACCCAGAGAGGAACCAGGCTATGAGGGGTGGCCAGTCCTCTTCTGGCTGTGCCGGGTGGAGATTATAACAGAACATGGCCAAGATGTTCAAATGTTCAGAAATGACCAGCATGGTCCAATAATAATAATCACAGGCAGAACCGTTGAAACTGGAGCAGCAGCACGGCCAGGTGGACTGGGGACAGCAAGGAGTCCTCAGTTACATGTCAGTTACATGTTCATCCAGTCCTTCCCTTGTTAACAGTCTTGTTGTTCTACTGGTGCTGTCAGTTATAGTATTGTGGAATCAGTGTGTCTTCTGCTCCCCCTAGAGGCATTGAAGAGTTACTGCAGGGAGAGAAGAAGGTTTAACAAAGCCTGGAACCATTACCTCTGTTTCTCCTGCTTCAGAACCACTACCATTCCATTACCTCTATTTCAGAACCACTACCATTCCATTACCTCTGTTTCAGAACCACTATCATTCCATTACCTCTGTTTCAGAACCACTACCATTCCATTACCTCTGTTTCAGAACCACTACCATTCCATTACCTCTGTTTCAGAACCACTACCATTCCACTACCTCTGTTTCAGAACCACTACCATTCCACTACCTCTGTTTCAGAACCACTACCATTCCATTACCTCTGTTTCAGAACCACTACCATTCCACTACCTCTGTTTCAGAACCCCTACCATTCCACTACCTCTGTTTCAGAACCACTACCATTCCATTACCTCTGTTTCAGAACCACTACCATTCCACTACCTCTGTTTCAGAACCACTACCATTCCATTACCTCTGTTTCAGAACCACTACCATTCCATTACCTCTGTTTCTCCTGTTTCAGAACCACTACCATTCCACTACCTCTGTTTCAGAACCACGACCATTCCACTACCTCTGTTTCAGAACCACTACCTCTGTTTCAGAACCACTACCATTCCACTACCTCTGTTTCAGAACCACTACCATTCCACTACCTCTGTTTCAGAACCACGACCATTCCACTACCTCTGTTTCAGAACCCCTACCATTCCACTACCTCTGTTTCAGAACCACTACCATTCCATTACCTCTGTTTCAGAACCACTACCATTCCACTACCTCTGTTTCAGAACCACTACCATTACATTACCTCTGTTTCAGAACCACTACCATTCCATTACCTCTGTTTCAGAACCACTACCATTCCATTACCTCTGTTTCTCCTGTTTCAGAACCACTACCATTCCACTACCTCTGTTTCAGAACCACGACCATTCCACTACCTCTGTTTCAGAACCACTACCTCTGTTTCAGAACCACTACCATTCCACTACCTCTGTTTCAGAACCACTACCATTCCACTACCTCTGTTTCAGAACCACGACCATTCCATTACCTCTGTTTCAGAACCACTACCATTCCATTACCTCTGTTTCAGAACCACTACCATTCCACTACCTCTGTTTCAGAACTACTACCATTCCATTACCTCTGTTTCAGAACCACTACCATTCCATTACCTCTGTTTCTCCTGTTTCAGAACCACTACCATTCCACTACCTCTGTTTCAGAACCACGAGCATTCCACTACCTCTGTTTCAGAACCACTACCTCTGTTTCAGAACCACTACCTCTGTTTCAGAACCACTACCATTCCACTTCCTCTGTTTCAGAACCACTACCATTCCACTACCTCTGTTTCAGAACTACTACCATTCCATTACCTCTGTTTCAGAACCACTACCATTCCACTACCTCTGTTTCAGAACCACTACCATTCCATTACCTCTGTTTCAGAACCACGACCATTCCACTACCTCTGTTTCAGAACCACTACCATTCCATTACCTCTGTTTCTCCTGTTTCAGAACCACTTCCATTCCACTACCTCTGTTTCAGAACCACGACCATTCCACTACCTCTGTTTCAGAACCACTACCATTCCACTACCTCTGTTTCAGAACCACTACCATTCCACTACCTCTGTTTCAGAACCACTACCATTCCACTACCTCTGTTTCAGAACCACTACCATTCCACTACCTCTGTTTCAGAACCACTACCATTCCACTACCTCTGTTTCAGAACCACTACCATTCCACTACCTCTGTTTCAGAACCACTACCATTCCATTACCTCTGTTTCAGAACCACTACCATTCCACTACCTCTGTTTCAGAACCACTACCATTCCATTACCTCTGTTTCAGAACCACTACCATTCCATTACCTCTGTTTCTCCTGTTTCAGAACCACTACCATTCCACTACCTCTGTTTCAGAACCACTACCATTCCACTACCTCTGTTTCAGAACCACTACCATTCCATTACCTCTGTTTCAGAACCACTACCATTCCACTACCTCTCCCACTTCTCATCCCCATGAAATAGAAGCCTTAGCAAAACAAAGGTCATGAAATACTAAACTCTACAACTGAGCTATGTCTCAGCAGGCTTTGTTAAACCTTCTTCTCTCCCTGCAGTAACTCTTCAATGCCTGTAGGGGGAGCAGAAGACACACTGATTCCCGAAGAGCTTCTGAGAGACCGGAAAGAAGAGGTGTATACAAAATAAATAGTATTTTTAATGACCCAGTCCTGCTTTAAATTACATTTAGCTTATAAAGGCTTCATTAAGCCTTCGTAATGCCTTCAATAAGCGCTACATAAATGTGTTACGAAGCATCTATTACCGTATGTCGTGCTTTTTTGAAAGGGTTCATAACTGTGTTATCATCACCAATGTCAAATATGATATAAACATGTTCTTTACAGAGGGAGACAGGCTGGATTTAGCCATTTAGACTTTCTGACTGTGGGAACATCTTCAGAACGGGGCAGCAGGTAGCCTAGTGGTTAGAGTGTAGAGGTGGCAGGTAGCCTAGTGGTTAGAGTGTAGAGGTGGCAGTTAGCCTAGTGTTTAGAGTGTAGAGGTGGCAGGTAGCCTAGTGGTTAGAGTGTAGAGGTGGCAGGGTAGCCTAGTGGTTAGAGTGTAGAGGTGGCAGGTAGCCTAGTGGTTAGAGTGTAGAGGTGGCAGATAGCCTAGTGGTTAGAGTGTAGAGGCAGCAGGGTAGCCTAGTGGTTAGAGTGTAGAGGCAGCACGGTAGCCTAGTGGTTAGAGTGTAGAGGTGGCAGGTAGCCTAGTGGTTAGAGTGTAGAGGCAGCAGGGTAGCCTAGTGGTTAGAGTGTAGAGGTGGTAGGTAGCCTAGTGGTTAGAGTGTAGAGGTGGCAGGTAGCCTAGTGGTTAGAGTGTAGAGGTGGCAGTTAGCCTAGTGGTTAGAGTGTAGAGGTGGCAGGTAGCCTAGTGGTTAGAGTGTAGAGGTGGCAGTTAGCCTAGTGTTTAGAGTGTAGAGGTGGCAGGTAGCCTAGTGGTTAGAGTGTAGAGGTGGCAGTTAGCCTAGTGGTTAGAGTGTAGAGGTGGCAGGTAGCCTAGTGGTTAGAGTGTAGAGGTGGCAGTTAGCCTAGTGATTAGAGTGTAGAGGTGGCAGGTAGCCTAGTGGTTAGAGTGTAGAGGTGGCAGGGTAGCCTAGTGGTTAGAGTGTAGAGGTGGCAGGTAGCCTAGTGGTTAGAGTGTAGAGGTGGCAGGTAGCCTAGTGGTTAGAGTGTAGAGGCAGCAGGGTAGCCTAGTGGTTAGAGTGTAGAGGAGGCAGGTAGCCTAGTGGTTTGAGCGTTGGACTTGTGCCCGAAAGGTTGCAAGATCGAATTCCCCGAGCCGACAAGGTAAATATCTGTCGTTCTGGCCCTGAACAAGGCAGTTAACCCACTGTTCCTAGGCTGTTGTTGAAAATAAGAATTTATTCTTAATTAACTGACTTGCCTAGTTAAATGAAGATTTTAAAAAACCAAGATAAATTATGGGCTGGGTTTAGCCATCATTTTGACTTACTGACTGTTGTAACTAGTGATTGAAGTACTTGACTCTGGTCACTCCTATAGAATTGCATGGTCACCTCCACTAAGGCCAACTCTGATTGGTTGATATCTCAGGCCTATATGTGCTGTGTGTTCAATAGCCAGGATACTCTGATACATCATTACACACCAGGATACTCTGACACATCATTACACACCAAGATACTCTGATACATCATTACACACCATTACACACCAAGATACTCTGATACATCATTACACACCAAGATACTCTGATACATCATTACACACCATTACACACCAAGATACTCTGATACATCATTACACACCAAGATACTCTGATACATCATTACACACCATTACACACCAAGATACTCTGATACATCATTACACACCAAGATACTCTGATACATCATTACACACCATTACACACCAAGATACTCTGACACATCATTACACACCATTACACACCAAGATACTCTGATACATCATTACACACCAGGATACTCTGACACATCATTACACACCAGGATACTCTGATACATCATTACACATCATTACACACCAAGATACTCTGATACATCATTACACACCAAGATACTCTGACACATCATTACACACCATTACACACCAAGATACTCTGATACATCATTACACACCAGGATACTCTGACACATCATTACACACCAAGATACTCTGATACATCATTACACACCAGGATACTCTGACACATCATTACACACCAAGATACTCTGACACATCATTACACACCAGGATACTCTGACACATCATTACACACCAAGATACTCTGACACATCATTACACACCAGGATACTCTGACACATCCCAGGCTGCCACAGGCGACTCTGTGTTGGGTTTGTTGCATGTCACTACCTCGCTAAAGTCTCTCATTTCTGCTCTTCGCTCAGTTGGCTTCTTCACATATGTTCCTGCCGGTTTGGATGATTCCCTTATTCTGAGATATAATTCCATATTTGGTTCTCGTGAAATATAACCGTATTCTATTGGTTGTTGTGTTGATTTTCATCCACCAATAACAAAAGTGGTTTCTTCAGGGGCCGCGGTTACCGACGGAAGATTTGGCTATTACATGGCTGTCTACAAATGATTAAAACAAACAACCCTTGATCAGGAGTTAAACTACTGCGTCATACAAACAAAATTTTAAAAGCCTGAAATATGCACGGTATCTCAGCTGGCCTCAGATTCAATTCTCAGAACAGTTTGTCGGCACCATCTTTTACTGCACGAAATATAACAGAGGGTCTGTCTAGCAGGTGTGAAAAGTAAGGAATGAGTTAATATTAGTAATTAATTATGTAATAATAACATTCTTTAAGATGTTTAACCCCTGATTTCATCCAAGATATAAGAAGTTAGACTTCAGTACTCTCATGACTGGCTTAGATCATTATAGAGTTGCACATTTCATACGACACTGTACACGTGGCTTCAATAGTTTGATGCTGAAATAAGACTCCTCTCTCAGGACTTCTGGGCATGCTCAGTTTGATCCCGCTCTCCTGATAAGGACCACAGTTATGAAACCTAGAGGGCACTCCACTCTGTTATAGAACCTAGAGGGCACTCCACTCTGTTATAGAACCTAGAGGGCCCTCCACTCTGTTATAGAACCTAGAGGGCCCTCCACTCTGTTATAGAACCTAGAGGGCCCTCCACTCTGTTATAGAACCTAGAGGGCCCTCCACTCTGTTATAAAACCTAGAGGGCCCTCCACTCTGTTATAGAACCTAGAGGGCCCTCCACTCTGTTATAGAACCTAGAGGGCCCTCCACTCTGTTATAGAACCTAGAGGGCCCTCCACTCTGTTATAAAACCTAGAGGGCCCTCCACTCTGTTATAGAACCTAGAGGGCACTCCACTCTGTTATAGAACCTAGAGGGCACTCCACTCTGTTAGAAAACCTAGAGGGCCCTCCACTCTGTTATAAAACCTAGAGGGCCCTCCACTCTGTTATAAAACCTAGAGGGCACTCCACTCTGTTATAAAAGCTAGAGGGCCCTCCACTCTGTTAAAGAACCTAGAGGGCCCTCCACTCTGTTATAGAACCTAGAGGGCCCTCCACTCTGTTATAGAACCAGTCCATGGAGGCTGTGAGACAGGTACCACAGTCTATGGCAGAGAGCCAGTCCATGGAGGCTGTGAGACAGGTACCAGTCTATGGCAGAGAGCCAGTCCATGGAGGCTGTGAGACAGGTACCAGTCTATGGCAGAGAGCCAGTCCATGGAGCCTGTGAGACAGGTACCAGTCTATGGCAGAGAGCCAGTCCATGGAGGCTGTGAGACAGGTACCAGTCTATGGCAGAGAGCCAGTCCATGGAGGCTGTGAGACAGGTACCAGTCTATGGCAGAGAGCCAGTCCATGGAGGCTGTGAGACAGGTACCAGTCTATGGCAGAGAGCCAGTCCATGGAGGCTGTGAGACAGGTACCAGTCTATGGCAGAGAGCTAGTCCATGGAGGCTGTGAGACAGGTACCAGTCTATGGCAGAGAGCCAGTCCATGGAGGCTGTGAGACAGGTACCACAGTCTACGGCAGAGAGCCAGTCCATGGAGGCTGTGAGACAGGTACCAGGCTATGGCAGAGAGCCAGTCCATGGAGGCTGTGAGACAGGTACCAGTCTATGGCAGAGAGCCAGTCCATGGAGGCTGTGAGACAGGTACCACAGTCTTTGGCAGAGAGCCAGTCCATGGAGGCTGTGAGACAGGTACCAGTCTATGGCAGAGAGCCAGTCCATGGAGGCTGTGAGACAGGTACCAGTCTATGGCAGAGAGCCAGTCCATGGAGGCTGTGAGACAGGTACCAGTCTATGGCAGAGAGCCAGTCCATGGAGGCTGTGAGACAGGTACCAGTCTATGGCAGAGAGCCAGTCCATGGAGGCTGTGAGACAGGTACCAGTCTATGGCAGAGAGCCAGTCCATGGAGGCTGTGAGACAGGTACCAGTCTATGGCAGAGAGCCAGTCCATGGAGGCTGTGAGACAGGTACCAGTCTATGGCAGAGAGCTAGTCCATGGAGGCTGTGAGACAGGTACCAGTCTATGGCAGAGAGCCAGTCCATGGAGGCTGTGAGACAGGTACCACAGTCTACGGCAGAGAGCCAGTCCATGGAGGCTGTGAGACAGGTACCAGTCTATGGCAGAGAGCCAGTCCATGGAGGCTGTGAGACAGGTACCACAGTCTATGGCAGAGAGCCAGTCCATGGAGGCTGTGAGACAGGTACCAGTCTATGGCAGAGAGCCAGTCCATGGAGGCTGTGAGACAGGTACCAGTCTATGGCAGAGAGCCAGTCCATGGAGGCTGTGAGACAGGTACCAGTCTATGGCAGAGAGCCAGTCCATGGAGGCTGTGAGACAGGTACCAGTCTATGGCAGAGAGCCAGTCCATGGAGGCTGTGAGACAGGTACCAGTCTATGGCAGAGAGCCAGTCCATGGAGGCTGTGAGACAGGTACCAGTCTATGGCAGAGAGCCAGTCCATGGAGGCTGTGAGACAGGTACCAGTCTATGGCAGAGAGCTAGTCCATGGAGGCTGTGAGACAGGTACCAGTCTATGGCAGAGAGCCAGTCCATGGAGGCTGTGAGACAGGTACCACAGTCTACGGCAGAGAGCCAGTCCATGGAGGCTGTGAGACAGGTACCAGTCTATGGCAGAGAGCCAGTCCATGGAGGCTGTGAGACAGGTACCAGTCTATGGCAGAGAGCCAGTCCATGGAGGCTGTGAGACAGGTACCAGTCTATGGCAGAGAGCCAGTCCATGGAGGCTGTGAGACAGGTACCAGTCTATGGCAGAGAGCCAGTCCATGGAGGCTGTGAGACAGGTACCAGTCTATGGCAGAGAGCCAGTCCATGGAGGCTGTGAGACAGGTACCAGTCTATGGCAGAGAGCTAGTCCATGGAGGCTGTGAGACAGGTACCAGTCTATGGCAGAGAGCCAGTCCATGGAGGCTGTGAGACAGGTACCACAGTCTACGGCAGAGAGCCAGTCCATGGAGGCTGTGAGACAGGTACCAGTCTATGGCAGAGAGCCAGTCCATGGAGGCTGTGAGACAGGTACCACAGTCTATGGCAGAGAGCCAGTCCATGGAGGCTGTGAGACAGGTACCAGTCTATGGCAGAGAGCCAGTCCATGGAGGCTGTGAGACAGGTACCAGTCTATGGCAGAGAGCCAGTCCATGGAGGCTGTGAGACAGGTACCAGTCTATGGCAGAGAGCCAGTCCATGGAGGCTGTGAGACAGGTACCAGTCTATGGCAGAGAGCCAGTCCATGGAGGCTGTGAGACAGGTACCAGTCTATGGCAGAGAGCCAGTCCATGGAGGCTGTGAGACAGGTACCAGTCTATGGCAGAGAGCCAGTCCATGGAGGCTGTGAGACAGGTACCAGTCTATGGCAGAGAGCTAGTCCATGGAGGCTGTGAGACAGGTACCAGTCTATGGCAGAGAGCCAGTCCATGGAGGCTGTGAGACAGGTACCACAGTCTACGGCAGAGAGCCAGTCCATGGAGGCTGTGAGACAGGTACCAGTCTATGGCAGAGAGCCAGTCCATGGAGGCTGTGAGACAGGTACCAGTCTATGGCAGAGAGCCAGTCCATGGAGGCTGTGAGACAGGTACCACAGTCTATGGCAGAGAGCCAGTCCATGGAGGCTGTGAGACAGGTACCAGTCTATGGCAGAGAGCCAGTCCATGGAGGCTGTGAGACAGGTACCAGTCTATGGCAGAGAGCCAGTCCATGGAGGCTGTGAGACAGGTACCAGTCTATGGCAGAGAGCCAGTCCATGGAGGCTGTGAGACAGGTACCAGTCTATGGCAGAGAGCCAGTCCATGGAGGCTGTGAGACAGGTACCAGTCTATGGCAGAGAGCCAGTCCATGGAGGCTGTGAGACAGGTACCAGTCTATGGCAGAGAGCCAGTCCATGGAGGCTGTGAGACAGGTACCACAGTCTATGGCAGAGAGCCAGTCCATGGAGGCTGTGAGACAGGTACCAGTCTATGGCAGAGAGCCAGTCCATGGAGGCTGTGAGACAGGTACCAGTCTATGGCAGAGAGCCAGTCCATGGAGGCTGTGAGACAGGTACCAGTCTATGGCAGAGAGCCAGTCCATGGAGGCTGTGAGACAGGTACCAGTCTATGGCAGAGAGCCAGTCCATGGAGGCTGTGAGACAGGTACCAGTCTATGGCAGAGAGCCAGTCCATGGAGGCTGTGAGACAGGTACCAGTCTATGGCAGAGAGCTAGTCCATGGAGGCTGTGAGACAGGTACCAGTCTATGGCAGAGAGCTAGTCCATGGAGGCTGTGAGACAGGTACCAGTCTATGGCAGAGAGCCAGTCCATGGAGGCTGTGAGACAGGTACCACAGTCTATGGCAGAGAGCCAGTCCATGGAGGCTGTGAGCCAGGTACCAGTCTATGGCAGAGAGCCAGTCCATGGAGGCTGTGAGACAGGTACCAGTCTATGGCAGAGAGCCAGTCCATGGAGGCTGTGAGACAGGTACCAGTCTATGGCAGAGAGCCAGTCCATGGAGGCTGTGAGACAGGTACCAGTCTATGGCAGAGAGCCAGTCCATGGAGGCTGTGAGACAGGTACCAGTCTATGGCAGAGAGCCAGTCCATGGAGGCTGTGAGACAGGTACCAGTCTATGGCAGAGAGCCAGTCCATGGAGGCTGTGAGACAGGTACCAGTCTATGGCAGAGAGCTAGTCCATGGAGGCTGTGAGACAGGTACCAGTCTATGGCAGAGAGCCAGTCCATGGAGGCTGTGAGACAGGTACCAGTCTATGGCAGAGAGCCAGTCCATGGAGGCTGTGAGACAGGTACCACAGTCTATGGCAGAGAGCCAGTCCATGGAGGCTGTGAGACAGGTACCAGTCTATGGCAGAGAGCCAGTCCATGGAGGCTGTGAGACAGGTACCAGTCTATGGCAGAGAGCCAGTCCATGGAGGCTGTGAGACAGGTACCAGTCTATGGCAGAGAGCCAGTCCATGGAGGCTGTGAGACAGGTACCAGTCTATGGCAGAGAGCCAGTCCATGGAGGCTGTGAGACAGGTACCAGTCTATGGCAGAGAGCCAGTCCATGGAGGCTGTGAGACAGGTACCAGTCTATGGCAGAGAGCCAGTCCATGGAGGCTGTGAGACAGGTACCAGTCTATGGCAGAGAGCTAGTCCATGGAGGCTGTGAGACAGGTACCAGTCTATGGCAGAGAGCCAGTCCATGGAGGCTGTGAGACAGGTACCACAGTCTACGGCAGAGAGCCAGTCCATGGAGGCTGTGAGACAGGTACCAGTCTATGGCAGAGAGCCAGTCCATGGAGGCTGTGAGACAGGTACCAGTCTATGGCAGAGAGCCAGTCCATGGAGTCTGTGAGACAGGTACCATAGTCTATGGCAGAGAGCCAGTCCATGGAGGCTGTGAGACAGGTACCAGTCTATGGCAGAGAGCCAGTCCATGGAGGCTGTGAGACAAGTACCAGTCTATGGCAGAGAGCCAGTCCATGGAGGCTGTGAGACAGGTACCAGTCTATGGCAGAGAGCCAGTCCATGGAGGCTGTGAGACAGGTACCAGTCTATGGCAGAGAGCCAGTCCATGGAGGCTGTGAGACAGGTACCAGTCTATGGCAGAGAGCCAGTCCATGGAGGCTGTGAGACAGGTACCAGTCTATGGCAGAGAGCCAGTCCATGGAGGCTGTGAGACAGGTACCAGTCTATGGCAGAGAGCCAGTCCATGGAGGCTGTGAGACAGGTACCAGTCTATGGCAGAGAGCCAGTCCATGGAGGCTGTGAGACAGGTACCAGTCTATGGCAGAGAGCCAGTCCATGGAGGCTGTGAGACAGGTACCAGTCTATGGCAGAGAGCCAGTCCATGGAGGCTGTGAGACAGGTACCAGTCTATGGCAGAGAGCCAGTCCATGGAGGCTGTGAGACAGGTACCAGTCTATGGCAGAGAGCCAGTCCATGGAGGCTGTGAGACAGGTACCAGTCTATGGCAGAGAGCCAGTCCATGGAGGCTGTGAGACAGGTACCAGTCTATGGCAGAGAGCTAGTCCATGGAGGCTGTGAGACAGGTACCAGTCTATGGCAGAGAGCCAGTCCATGGAGGCTGTGAGACAGGTACCACAGTCTACGGCAGAGAGCCAGTCCATGGAGGCTGTGAGACAGGTACCAGTCTATGGCAGAGAGCCAGTCCATGGAGGCTGTGAGACAGGTACCAGTCTATGGCAGAGAGCCAGTCCATGGAGTCTGTGAGACAGGTACCATAGTCTATGGCAGAGAGCCAGTCCATGGAGGCTGTGAGACAGGTACCAGTCTATGGCAGAGAGCCAGTCCATGGAGGCTGTGAGACAAGTACCAGTCTATGGCAGAGAGCCAGTCCATGGAGGCTGTGAGACAGGTACCAGTCTATGGCAGAGAGCCAGTCCATGGAGGCTGTGAGACAGGTACCAGTCTATGGCAGAGAGCCAGTCCATGGAGGCTGTGAGACAGGTACCAGTCTATGGCAGAGAGCCAGTCCATGGAGGCTGTGAGACAGGTACCAGTCTATGGCAGAGAGCCAGTCCATGGAGGCTGTGAGACAGGTACCAGTCTATGGCAGAGAGCCAGTCCATGGAGGCTGTGAGACTATATACTATACTGTATAATATATAAGGGTCCACAGCAGAGATGGTATAATATATAAGGGTTCACAGCAGAGATGGTATAATATATCCCAGGCTGGGATATATTTGGCCGCCTCTCCTTCCAGTTCTCTGCTGCCAATGACTGGAACGAACTACAAAAATCTCTGAAACTGGAAACACTTATCTCCCTCACTAGCTTTAAGCACCAACTGTCAGAGCAGCTCACAGATTACTGCACCTGTACATAGCCCACCTATAATTTAGCCCCAACAACTACCTCTTTCCCAACTGTATTTAATTTTTATTTATTTATTTATTTTGCTCCTTTGCACCCCATTATTCTTATTTCTACTTTGCACATTCTTCCATTGCAAAACTACCATTCCAGTATTTTACTTGCTATATTGTATTTACTTTGCCATCATAGCCTTTTTTGCCTTTACCTCCCTTCTCACCTCATTTGCTCACATTGTATATAGACTTGTTTATACTGCATTATTGACTGTATGTTTGTTTTTACTCCATGTGTAACTCTGTGTCGTTTTATCTGTCGAACTGCTTTGCTTTATCTTGGCCAGGTCGCAATTGTAAATGAGAACTTGTTCTCAACTTGCCTACCTGGTTAAATAAAGGTAAAATAAATAAATAAATAAATAAATATAAGGGTCCACAGCAGAGATGGTAACAGTTCACAGCAGAGATGGTATAATATATAACTGTTCACAGCAGAGATGGTATAATATATAAGGGTCCACAGCAGAGATGGTATAATATATAAGGTTTCACAGCAGAGATGGTATAATATATAAGGGTTCACAGCAGAGATGGTATAATATATAACGTTTCACAGCAGAGATGGTATAATATATAACGTTTCACAGCAGAGATGGTATAATATATAACGTTTCACAGCAGAGATGGTATTATATATAACGTTTCACAGCAGAGATGGTATAATATATAACGTTTCACAGCAGAGATGGTATAATATATAAGGGTTCACAGCAGAGATGGTATAATATATAAGGGTTCACAGCAGAGATGGTATAATATATAAGGGTTCACAGCAGAGATGGTATAATATATAAGGGTTCACAGCAGAGATGGTATAATATATAACGTTTCACAGCAGAGATGGTATAATATATAACGTTTCACAGCAGAGATGGTATAATATAAAACGTTTCACAGCAGAGATGGTATAATATATAACGTTTCACAGCAGAGATGGTATAATATATAAGGGTTCACAGCAGAGATGGTATAATATATAACGTTTCACAGCAGAGATGGTATAATATATAACGTTTCACAGCAGAGATGGTATAATATATAACGTTTCACAGCAGAGATGGTATAATATATAACGTTTCACAGCAGAGATGGTATAATATATAAGGGTTCACAGCAGAGATGGTATAATATATAACGTTTCACAGCAGAGATGGTATAATATATAACGTTTCACAGCAGAGATGGTATAATATATAACGTTTCACAGCAGAGATGGTATAATATATAACGTTTCACAGCAGAGATGGTATAATATATAACGTTTCACAGGCAGCAGTTGATGTACAGTTCCATTAGGCATCATTCAATGAACCTGGTATTCAACAAATATTTGTGTTAGTGATGGGCGAATGGAGCATCCTAGCCACACATACACACACACACACACACACAGAGAGACAGACACACACAGAGACAGACAGACACACACACACACACACACACACACACACACACACACACACACACACACACACACACACACACACACACACACACACAGAGACAGACACACACAGAGACAGACACACACAGACACACACAGACACACACACACACAGTGGTGTCATGGGAGGTGGCTATACTCTGGTCCACCTGGTGAAAGAAAGGCGCTCCTTTGTGAAAAATTCTATGAGAATTACTGACATACACTCTGAATGACCTAAAATGATTAAAATCCCATTGGTATTTCACATTCAGGCCGACCCAAACTGTACTGTGAAAGTAGGCTAATAGTAGATATGCAATTAAAACAGACAAATGACACTGTCAACCGAGTCAGAAATTCACAGGTTTCTGATTTTTCTAAATTAGTCAAAGTCTTTCGACCTTCATCTCTCCCGAGCCCGTACGGGAGTTGTAGCGTTGAGTCAAGATAGTAATTACTAACAATTGGATACCACGAAATGGGGGAGAAAAGGGGGTAAAATGTATTTTTTATTTTTTATGATTTTTTAAATAAATAAATAAAGTTATTTAATTTGTAGAAAAACAAAATTGCTTTTTAAAATGTATTTGTGGTATCCAAGTAGTTACTATCTTGTCTCATCGCTACAACTCCCGTATGGGCTCGGGAGAGACGAAGGTCGAGAGTCATGCGTCCTCCGATACACAACCCAACCAAGCCACACTGCTTCCAACCCGGAAGCCAGCCGCACCAATGGGTCGGAGGAAACACCGTGCACCTGGTGACCTGTTTAGTGTGCACTGCGCCCGGCCCGCCACAGGAGTCGCTAGTGACAAGGATATCCCTACCGGCCAAACCCTCCCTAACCCGGACGACGCTAGGCCAATTGTGCGTCGCTCCACGGACCTCTGTCACGGCCGGCTGCGACAGAGCCTGGGTGCGAACCCAGAGTCTCTGGTGGCACAGCTTAGCACTGCCCTAGACCACTGCACCATTATTGACCTTTATTGCCACCTAGCACTGTTGTTTGGTTAGCAGTGTTTCTGTAGCACTGCCACCTAGCACTGTTGTTTGGTTAGCGGTGTATCTGTAGCACTTCCACCTAGCGCTGTTGTTTGGTTAGCAGTGTTTCTGTAGCACAGCCACCTAGCACTGTTGTTTGGTTAGCAGTGTTTCTGTAGCACAGCCACTGCCAGGTATGCCAGAGGCTACTTTGTAGCTTGTTAACATTTAAACCTGTCCCCTGCTCGGGGACAGGTGATAAACGGCAGGATGAACCAATCACGCCACTCTGACTGACCCTGCAGTTCCTGAGCCTGACGCTGGGACAACTCCTGGGTCTTCTCATGGTTCTTTAACTGGGAGAGAGAGAGAGAGAGAGAGAACGGGTGAGAGAGGCTATGCTATATATCATGAATCAGTCAACAACATTGGGCTATCCACACTCCACACATAATATGTCTGATTAACAAGATAAAAAGAAGGACAAAAACAACAACAGAAGGCTTTATGCACCTGTACACCATAAACAAAATAGTATCTGAAGAGACTGGTCTGTAGCTTGGTGACTTCTGGTCTGAAGATGTCTTCTAGCCTACAGAACAGTCTCTGGTCCAGGTAACCCCAGTAGTCCTTCAGGCCATTCAGGTCAAAGTTATGGATGAACAGCTGAAGGCGATCAACGATCTTGTCCACCTAAAAAAGGACAGTCCAGCAAAACAATAAGTACTGTTTCTGAGAGAACATACAGGCTTTATTTGGGATACGAACCAACAACAGCAAAGAAAACAGAAGATGGCTAAATGCATCAGCGTCACAGTTTTTTTGCAGTTCATTTAATGCACTCTTCTTTCATACCCTGAAACCTTTCACCTTGTCTGCTTTCATTTCAGAGTTGAGGTGCTTCCGTGTGCTGGTGAAGCCGCGATATATCAAGACAGGACATGTTCATCTGTCCTCTTCGACCTTTGACCTCTTCTGACCCCATCTTTCTCTCCGCCTGTCGATGCAACACACAGCGTTGATTGGCTTACACACTCATGTGCAAACATTGAAGATAAAAGAGGATACAAAACCATGATAACTATGACATTACTTTTTCAAATTTCATTGAGGGGGTTGCATTGCTGCCTGGACAGGCTGCTAAACAAGAGTAGCTAAGTAGCTAGCTTTGGTTTAGAAAAGTGGCGAGCCTTTGCCACGATTTTCAACAATATGCTGAGTTGTAGTGTAATTTACTACTTTTTACAAGTCACTGTTGGTAATAGTGTGATTGAAATGTATTACACACTGCGTGTAAAACTTACCAAGTGAAAGGGTTGGCACCCCCCCCCTTGGCTGGTGCCGTTGTAACGAAGGTCTATATAAATACATTTGATTTTAAAGATAAATAAATATAATATATATATAATATATAATATAATAATTATAAATACATTTGATTTTAAAGATAAATAAATATAATATATATATAATATATAATATAATAATTATAAATACATTTGATTTTAAAGATAAATAAATATAATATATATATAATATATAATATAATAATTATAAATACATTTGATTTTAAAGATAAATAAATATAATATATATATAATATATAATATAATAAATATAAATACATTTGATTTTAAAGATAAATAAATATAATATATATATAATATATAATATAATAATTATAAATACATTTAAAGATGAAAAAATCTAAAATATTTCCTGTTTTCTTTTTCTTATTATTTTTTCTTATTTTTCTTTTATTGCAACAATAAAATATATGATAATATATGTTAATTCAGGACATCATTAATATGTGACAAGGCAATGACACATTAACAGACATTCAGAGACATGTTAAAATTGTACCGGTTCAATGAACAAAATACAAAAAATAAGGCATTTTTCTACCTCCATTTGTATAATATAATATAATATTTGACCCAGAAAATAATAATGTTAATGAAATAGTGATGATCGGAATTACAAGGATAAACATAATACCATTTAACATCATCAAAGGCAAACATAGGTAATGTTGGACAGGCAGGCAGGTGCAGGCAGCGATCGGTTGAAGAGCATGCATTTAGTTTTACTTGTATTTAAGAGCAATTTAAGAGCAATTGGTGGCCACGGAACGACAGTTGTATGGCATTGAAGCTTGTCTGGAGGGTTGTTAAGACAGTGTCTAAAGAAGGGCCAGAAGTATACAGAATGGTGTCGTCTGCGGCATAGTTGAAAGCCTTGGCCAGGTCAATGAATAAGGCGGCACAGTATTGTTTCATATCGAGCCATTGAGTGTGGCTGAGGTGCACCCATGACCAGCTCTGAAACCAGATTGCATAGCGGAGAAGGTATGGTGGGATTCGAAATGGTCGGTAATCTGTTTGTTAACTTTGCTTTCGAAGACCTTAGAAAGGCAGGGTAGAATAGATATAGGTCTGTAGCAGTTTGGGTAAAGAGTGTCCCCCCCTAGAGTGTCTCCCCCTTTGAAGAGGGGGATGACCTCAGCTGCTTTCCAATCTTTGGGAATCTCAGACGACACGAAAGAGAGTAACAGGAGTGGCAACAATTTTGGCATATCATTTTAGAAAGAAAGGGTCCAGATTGTCTAGCCCAGCTGATTTGTCGGGGTTTGTCGGGCAGTCAGGTCTGGAGAGAAGTAAAATCAAATCAAATCAAATGTATTTATATAGCCCTTCGTACATCAGCTGATATCTCAAAGTGCTGTACAGAAACCCAGCCTAAAACCCCAAACAGCAAGCAATGCAGGTGTAGAAGACGGTGGCTAGGAAAAACTCCCTAGAAAGGCCAAAACCTAGGAAGAAACCTAGAGAGGAACCAGGCTATGTGGGGTGGCCAGTCCTCTTCTGGCTGTGCCGGGTGGAGATTATAACAGAACATGGGCAAGATGTTCAAATGTTCATAAATGACCAGCATGTTCGAATAATAATAAGGCAGAACAGTTGAAACTGAAGCAGAAGCACGGCCAGGTGGACTGGGGACAGCAAGGAGTCATCATGTCACGTAGTCCTGGGGCATGGTCCTAGGGCTCAGGTCCTCAGAGAGAGAGAAAGAAAGAGAGAAGGAGAGAATTAGAGAACGCACACTTAGATTCACACAGGACACCGAATAGGACAGGAGAAGTACTCCAGATATAACAAACTGACCCTAGCCCCCCGACACATAAACTACTGCAGCATAAATACTGGAGGCTGAGACAGGAGTAAGGGCTATATCTGTTCCTGGTTCAAAATTTCTTGAATGGGGCATGCTTATTTAAAATAACCAGGCATCTTCTACTGACAGGAGGAGATCAATATCCTTCCAGGATATCCCGGCAAGGTCGATTAGAAAGGCCTGCTTGCCGAAGTGTTTCAGGGAGCGTTTGACAGTGATGAGGGGTGGTCGTTTGGTCGCAGACCCATTACGGATGCAGGCAATGAGGCAGTGATCGCTGAGATCTTGGTTGAAAACAGCAGAGGTGTATCTAGAGGGTATTCTAATATCACTCGAAGTAAAGATGGTTGCAGTCTGACAGCATTGCCACTCATTTCTAATGTGAATAAATACACTGCTCAAAAAAATAAAGGGAACACTAAAATAACACATCCTATATCTGAATCAATGAAATATTCTTATTAAATACTTTTTTCTTCACATAGTTGAATGTGCTGACAACAAAATCACACAAAAATGATCAATGGAAATCAAATTTATCAACCCATGGAGGTCTGGATTTGGAGTCACATGCAAAATTAAAGTGGAAAACCACACTACAGGCTGATCCAACTTTGATGTAATGTCCTTAAAACAAGTCAAAATGAGGCTCAGTAGTGTGTGTGGCCTCCACCTGCCTGTATGACCTCCCTACAACGCCTGGGCATGCTCCTGATGAGGTGGTGGATGGTCTCCTGAGGGATCTCCTCCCAGACCTGAACTAAAGCATCCGCCAACTCCTGGACAGTCTGTGGTGCAACGTGTCGTGGGTGGATGGAGCGAGACATGATGTCCCAGATGTGCTCAATTGGATTCAGGTCTGGGGAATGGGCGGTCCATAGCATCAATGCCTTCCTATTGCAGGAACTGCTGACACACTCCAGCCACATGAGGTCTAGCATTGTCTTGCATTAGGAGGAACCCAGGGCCAACCGCACCAGCATATGGTCTCACAAGGGGTCTGAGGATCTCATCTCGGTACCTAATGGCAGTCAGGCTACCTCTGGCGAGCACATGGTAGGCTGTGCGGCCCCCCAAAGAAATGCCACCCCACACCATGACTGACCCATCGCCAAACCGGTCATGCTGGAGGATGTTGCAGGCAGCAGAACGATGTCTATGGCGTCTCCAGACTCTGTCACGTCTGTCACATGCGCTCAGTGTGAACCTGCTTTCATCTGTGAAGAGCACAGGGCGCCAGTGGCGAATTTGCCAATCTTGGTGTTCTCTGGCAAATGCCAAACGTCCTGCACGGTGTTGGGCTGTAAGCACAACCCCCACCTATGGACGTTGGGCCCTCATACCACCCTCATGGAGTCTGTTTCTGACCGTTCGAGCAGACACATGCACATTTGTGGCCTGCTGGAGGTCATTTTGCAGGGCTCTGGCAGTGCCTCTCCTGCTCCTCCTTGCACAAAGGCGGAGGTAGCGGTCCTGCTGCTGGGTTGTTGCCCTCCAACGGCCTCCTCCACGTCTCCTGATGTACTGGCCTGTCGCCTGGTAGCGCCTCCATGCTCTGGACACTACGCTGACAGACACAGCAAACCTTCTTGACACAGCTCGCATTGATGTGCCATCCTGGATGAGCTGCACTACCTGAGCCACTTGTGTGGGTTGTAGACTCCATCTCATGCTACCACTAGAGTGAATGCACCGCCAGCATTCAAAAGTGACCAAAACATCAGCCAGGAAGCATAGGAACTGAGAAGTGGTTTGTGGTCACCACCTGCAGAACCACTCCTTTATTGGGGGTGTCTTGCTAATTGCCTATAATTTTCACCTGTTGTCTATTCCATTTGCACAACAGCATGTGAAATGTATTGTCAATCAGTGTTGCTTCCTAAGTGGACAGTTTGATTTCACAGAAGTGTGATTGATTTGGAGTTACATTGTGTTGTTTAAGTGTTCCCTTTATTTTTTCGAGCAGTGTATATTATAAATACATTAAAATTTAATAATTGTGATGTTTCTCAAAATGGTCAATTGTCCCAGTACAATTATAAGTTCCTATAAATAAATCAGCCAATCGTAGTTCAGATGGTTAGAGCTTTAAGCATTGCCAGTGCAAGGCATTCACCCAAGCATGATGCTTCTTCTCTTTAGGCCTCTCAGCATGATACTTCCCTGTAGGCCCCTAACCCCTCCATGTAGCCACCCCTTCCCTGTAGGCCCCTAATCCCTCCATGTAGCCGCCCCTTCCCTGTAGGCCCTTAACCCCTCCATGTAGCCCCCCTTTCCCTGTACGCCTCGAGCTCTTCCCTGTAGGCCCCCCCTTCCCTGTACGCCCCCCCCCCTTCCCTGTAGGCCCCCCCTTCCCTGTAGCCCCCCCTTCCCTGTACGCCCCCCCTTCCCTGTACACCCCCTTCCATGTACGCATCCCCTTCCCTGTAGCCCCCCCTTCCTTGTAGGCCCCCCCTTCCCTGTAGCCCCCCCCCTTCCCTGTAGCCCCCCCCCTTCCCTGTAGCCCCCCCTTCCCTGTAGGCCCCCCCTTCCCTGTAGCCCCCCCCCTTCCCTGTAGGCCCCCCCTTCCCTGTAGGCCCCCCCACTTCCCTGTATCCCCCCCTTTCCTGTAGCCCCCCCTTCCCTGTAGCCCCCCCTTCCCTGTAGCCCCCCCTCCCTGTACGCCTCCCCCCTTCCCTGTAGCCCCCCCTTCCCCGTAGGCCCCTAGCTCTTCCCTGGAGCCCCCCTTCCCTGTAGACCCCTAGCTATTCCCTGTAGCCCCCCCCTTTCCCTGTAGGCCCCTAGCTCTTCCCTGAAGCCCCCTTCACTGTAGGCCCCTAAAAAAATCGAATCAAATTTTATTTGTCACATGCACCAAATACACCTTACACCTTACAATACACCTTACAGTGAAATGCTTACTTACAAGCCCTGAACCAACAATGCAGTTTTAAGATAAAAAAAAAGTGTTAAGTACAAAATAGAAAATAAAAGTAACAAATAATTAAAGAGCAGCAGTAAAGTAACAATAGCGAGGCTACATACAGAGTCAATGTGGAGGCTACATACAGAGTCAATGTGGAGGCTACATACAGAGTCAATGTGGAGGCTACATACAGAGTCAATGTGGAGGCTACATACAGAGTCAATGTGGAGGCTACATACAGAGTCAATGTGGAGGCTACATACAGAGTCAATGTGGAGGCTACATACAGAGTCAATGTGGAGGCTATATACAGAGTCAATGTGGAGGCTATATACAGAGTCAATGTGGAGGCTATATACAGAGTCAATGTGGAGGCTATATACAGAGTCAATGTGGAGGCTATATACAGAGTCAATGTGGAGGCTATATACAGAGTCAATGTGGAGGCTATATACAGAGTCAATGTGGAGGCTATATACAGAGTCAATGTGGAGGCTATATACAGAGTCAATGTGGAGGCTATATACAGAGTCAATGTGGAGGCTATATACAGAGTCAATGTGGAGGCTATATACAGAGTCAATGTGGAGGCTATATACAGAGTCAATGTGGAGGCTATATACAGAGTCAATGTGGAGGCTTATACAGAGTCAATGTGGAGGCTATATACAGAGTCAATGTGGAGGCTATATAACAGAGTCATGTGGAGGCTATATACAGAGTCAATGTGGAGGCTATATACAGAGTCAAATTGGAGGCTATATACAGAGTCAATGTGGAGGCTATATACAGAGTCAATGTGGAGGCTATATACAGAGTCAATGTGGAGGCTACATACAGAGTCAATGTGAGCAATACAGAGTCAATGTGGAGGCTACATACAGAGTCAATGTGGAGGCTACATACAGGAGTCAATGTGGAGGCTACATACAGAGTCAAGGTGGAGGCTACATACAGAGTCAATGTGGAGGCTACATACAGAGTCAATGTGGAGGCTACATACAGAGTCAATGTGGAGGCCATACAGAGGTCAATGTGGAGGCTACATACAGAGTCAATGTGGAGGCTACATACAGAGTCAATGTGGAGGCTATATACAGAGTCAATGTGGAGGCTACATACAGAGTCAATGTGGAGGCTACATACAGAGTCAATGTGGAGGCTACATACAGAGTCAATGTGGGAGGCTACATACAGAGTCAATGTGGAGGCTACATACAGAGTCAATGTGGAGGCTACATACAGAGTCAATGTGGAGGCTACATACAGAGTCAATGTGGAGGCTACATACAGAGTCAATGTGGAGGCTACATACAGAGTCAATGTGGAGGCTACATACAGAGTCAATGTGGAGGCTACATACAGAGTCAATGTGGAGGCTACATACAGAGTCAATGTGGAGGCTACATACAGAGTCAATGTGGAGGCTACATACAGAGTCAATGTGGAGGCTACATACAGAGTCAATGTGGAGGCTACATACAGAGTCAATGTGGGGGGGGAGGCTTATATACAGAGTCAATGTGGGAAGGCTATATACAGAGTCAATGTGGAGGCTATATACAGAGTCAATGTGGAGGCTACATTACAGAGTCAATGTGGAGGCTACATACAGAGTCAATGTGGAGGCTATATACAGAGTCAATGTGGAGGCTATATACAGAGTCAATGTGGAGGCTTATACAGAGTCAATGTGGAGGCTACATACAGAGGTCCAATGTGGCCAGGCTATATACAGAGTCAATGTGGAGGCTATAACAGAGTCAATGTGGAGGCTATATAAGAGTCAATGTGGAGGCTACATACAGAGTCAATGTGGAGGCTACATACAGAGTCAATGTGGAGGCTATATACAGAGTCAATGTGTAGGCTACATACAGAGTCAAGTGGAGGCTATATACAGAGTCAATGTGGAGGCTATATACAGAGTCAATGTGGAGGCTATATACAGAGTCAAGTGTGGAGGCTACATACAGAGTCAATGTGGAGGCTATATACAGAGTCAATGTGGAGGCTATATACAGAGTCAATGTGGAGGCTATATACAGAGTCAATGTGGAGGCTATATACAGAGTCAATGTGGAGGCTACATACAGAGTCCATGTGGAGGCTATATACAGAGTCATGTGGAGGCTATATACAGAGTCAATGTGGAGGCTATATACAGAGTCAATGTGGAGGCTATATACAGAGTCAATGTGGAGGCTATATACAGAGTCAATGTGGAGGCTATATACAGAGTCAATGTGGAGGCTATATACAGAGTCAATGTGGAGGCTATATACAGAGTCAATGTGGAGGCTAATACAGAGTCAATGTGGAGGCTATATACAGAGTCAATGTGGAGGCTATATACAGAGTCAATGTGGAGGCTACATACAGAGTCAATGTGGAGGCTACATACAGAGTCAATGTGGAGGCTATATACAGAGTCAATGTGGAGGCTAAATACAGAGTCAATGTGGAGGCTACATACAGAGTCAATGTGGAGGCTACTATACAGAGTCAATGTGGAGGCTACATACAGAGTCAATGTGGAGGCTACATACAGAGTCAATGTGGAGGCTACATACAGAGTTCAATGTGGAGGCTACATACAGAGTCAATGTGGAGGCTACATACAGAGTCAATGTGGAGGCCTACAATTACAGAGTCAATGTGGAGGCTACATACAGAGTCAATGTGGAGGCTATATACAGAGTCAATGTGGAGGCTACATACAGAGTCAATGTGGAGGCTACTACAGAGTCAATGTGGAGGCTACATACAGAGTCAATGTGGAGGCTACATACAGAGTCAAGTGGAGGCTACATTACAGAGTCAATGTGGAGGCTACATACAGAGTCAATGTGGAGGCTCTATCAGAGTCAATGTGAGGCTATATACAGAGTCCAATGTGGAGGCTATATACAGAGTCAATGTGGAGGCTACATACAGAGTCAATGTGGAGGGCTACATACAGAGTCAATGTGGAGGCTACATACAGAGTCAATGTGGAGGCTACAACAGAGTCAATGTGGAGGCTACATACAGAGTCAATGTGGAGGCTATATACAGAGTCAATGTGGAGGCTACATACAGAGTCAATGTGGAGGCTACATACAGAGTCAATGTGGAGGCTACATACAGAGTCAATGTGGAGGCTACATACAGAGTCAATGTGGAGGCTATATACAGAGTCAATGTGGAGGCTATATACAGACGCAATGTGGAGGCTATATACAGAGTCAATGTGGAGGC
The DNA here is from genome assembly GCF_002021735.2 of Oncorhynchus kisutch. Classification (NCBI taxonomy): domain Eukaryota; kingdom Metazoa; phylum Chordata; class Actinopteri; order Salmoniformes; family Salmonidae; genus Oncorhynchus; species Oncorhynchus kisutch. Next base: position 45,350,713 of record NC_034196.2, on the reverse strand, counting down.
TACATACAGAGTCAATGTGGAGGCTATATACAGAGTCAATGTGGAGGCTACATACAGAGTCAATGTGGAGGCTACATACAGAGTCAATGTGGAGGCTATATACAGAGTCAATGTGGAGGCTATATACAGAGTCAATGTGGAGGCTACATACAGAGTCAATGTGGAGGCTACATACAGAGTCAATGTGGAGGCTATATACAGAGTCAATGTGGAGGCTACATACAGAGTCAATGTGGAGGCTACATACAGAGTCAATGTGGAGGCTACATACAGAGGGTACTGGAACAGAGTCAATGTGGAGGCTACATACAGAGGGTACTGGAACAGAGTCAATGTGGAGGCTACATACAGAGGGTACTGGAACAGAGTCAATGTGGAGGCTACATACAGAGTCAATGTGGAGGCTATATACAGAGTCAATGTGGAGGCTACATACAGAGTCAATGTGGAGGCTATATACAGAGTCAATGTGGAGGCTATATACAGGGGGTACTGGAACAGAGTCAATGTGGAGGCTACATACAGAGTCAATGTGGAGGCTATATACAGAGTCAATGTGGAGGCTACATACAGAGTCAAATTGGAGGCTATATACAGAGTCAATGTGGAGGCTATATACAGAGTCAATGTGGAGGCTATATACAGAGTCAATGTGGAGGCTATATACAGAGTCAATGTGCGGGGGCACCGGTTAGTCGAGGTAATTGAGGTAATTTGTACATGTTGGTAGAGTTGAAGTGACTATGCATAGATAATAAACAGAGAGTAGCAGCAGCGTAAAGGGGAGGGGGGAGCAATGCAAATAGTCTGGGTAGCCATTTGGTTAGCTGTTCAGGAATCTTATGGATTGGGCGTTGAAGCCTCTTGGACCTAGACTTGACGCTCCGGTACCGCTTGCCATGTTGTAGCAGAGAGAACAGTCTAAGACAAGGGTGGATGGAGTCTTTGACAATTTTTAGGGCCTTCCTCTGACACCGCCTGGTATAGAGGTCCTGGATTGTAAGGAAGCTTGGCCCCAGTGATGTACTGGACCGTACGCACTACCCTTTGTAGTGCCTTGCGGACAGAGGCCGAGCAGTTGCCATACCAGGCAGTAACCTTTCCCTGTAGGATCCTAACCCTTCCCTGTAGGATCCTAACCCTTCCCTGTAGGATCCTAAACCTTCCCTGTAGGATCCTAACCCTTCCCTGTAGGATCCTAACCCTAACCTGTAGGATCCTAACCCTTCCCTGTAGGATCCTAACCCTTCCCTGTAGGATCCTAACCCTTCCCTGTAGGATCCTAACCCTTCCCTGTAGGATCCTAACCCTTCCCTGTAGGATCCTAAACCTCCCTGTAGGATCCTAACCCTTCCCTCTAGGATCCTAACCCTTCCCTGTAGGATCCTAACCCTTCCCTGTAGGCTCCCTTCCCTGTAGGATCCTAACCCTTCCCTGTAGGATCCTAACCCTTCCCTGTAGGATCCTAACCCTTCCCTGTAGGATCCTAACCCTTCCCTGTAGGATCCTAACCCTTCCCTGTAGGCCCGTAACCCTTCCCTGTAGGATCCTAACCCTTCCCTGTAGGATCCTAACCCTTCCCTGTAGGATCCTAACCCTTCCCTGTAGGATCCTAACCCTTCCCTGTATGCCCCTAACCCTTCCCTGTAGGATCCTAACCCTTCCCTGTAGGATCCTAACCCTTCCCTGTAGGCCCCTAACCCTTCCCTGTAGGATCCTAACCCTTCCCTGTAGGCTCATAACCCTTCCCTGTAGGCCCCTAACCCTTCCCTGTAGGCTCCCTTCCCTGTAGGATCCTAACCCTTTCCTGTAGGATCCTAACCCTTCCCTGTAGGATCCTAACCCTTCCCTGTAGGATCCCTTCCCTGTAGGATCCTAACCCTTCCCTGTAGGATCCTAACCCTTCCCTGTAGGATCCTAAACCTTCCCTGTAGGATCCTAACCCTTCCCTGTAGGATCCTAACCCTAACCTGTAGGATCCTAACCCTTCCCTGTAGGATCCTAACCCTTCCCTGTAGGATCCTAACCCTTCCCTGTAGGATCCTAACCCTTCCCTGTAGGATCCTAACCCTAACCTGTAGGATCCTAACCCTTCCCTGTAGGATCCTAACCCTTCCCTGTAGGATCCTAAACCTTCCCTGTAGGATCCTAACCCTTCCCTGCAGGCTCCCTTCCCTGTAGGATCCTAACCCTTCCCTGTAGGATCCTAACCCTTCCCTGTAGGATCCTAACCCTTCCCTGTAGGATCCTAACCCTTCCCTGTAGGATCCTAAACCTTCCCTGTAGGATCCTAACCCTTCCCTCTAGGATCCTAACCCTTCCCTGTAGGATCCTAACCCTTCCCTGTAGGCTCCCTTCCTGTAGGATCCTAACCCTTCCCTGTAGGATCCTAACCCTTCCCTGTAGGATCCTAACCCTTCCCTGTAGGATCCTAACCCTTCCCTGTAGGATCCTAACCCTTCCCTGTAGGCCCGTAACCCTTCCCTGTAGGATCCTAACCCTTCCCTGTAGGATCCTAACCCTTCCCTGTAGGATCCTAACCCTTCCCTGTAGGATCCCTTCCCTGTAGGATCCTAACCCTTCCCTGTAGGATCCTAACCCTGTAGGATCCTAACCCTTCCCTGTAGGATCCTAACCCTTCCCTGTAGGATCCTAACCCTTCCCTGTAGGCTCATAACCCTTCCCTGCAGGATCCCTTCCCTGTAGGATCCTAACCCTTCCCTGTAGGATCCTAACCCTTCCCTGTAGGATCCTAACCCTTCCCTGTATGCCCCTAACCCTTCCCTGTAGGATCCTAACCCTTCCCTGTAGGATCCTAACCCTTCCCTGTAGGCCCCTAACCCTTCCCTGTAGGATCCTAACCCTTCCCTGTAGGCTCATAACCCTTCCCTGTAGGCCCCTAACCCTTCCCTGTAGGCTCCCTTCCCTGTAGGATCCTAACCCTTTCCTGTAGGATCCTAACCCTTCCCTGTAGGATCCTAACCCTTCCCTGTAGGATCCCTTCCCTGTAGGATCCTAACCCTTCCCTGTAGGATCCTAACCCTTCCCTGTAGGATCCTAACCCTTCCCTGTAGGCTCATAACCCTTCCCTGTAGGATCCTAACCCTTCCCTGTAGGATCCCTTCCCTGTAGGATCCTAACCCTTCCCTGTAGGATCCCTTCCCTGTAGGATCCTAACCCTTCCCTGTAGGATCCTAACCCTTCCCTGTAGGATCCTAACCCTTCCCTGCAGGATCCCTTCCCTGTAGGATCCTAACCCTTCCCTGTAGGATCCTAACCCTTCCCTGTAGGCTCATAACCCTTCCCTGTAGGATCCTAACCCTTCCCTGTAGGATCCTAACCCTTCCCTCAGTACCACCCACTGACAAATAGAAAGTCTTCCAGTGACTTCATCAATGTTTCATTGCTGATAGAGAAGCAGAAGAATGTCCTGCCTTTGTTAAATCATCAAGGCTTTTCTATGATAACAAATGCCAGAGAATGTCCTTCCTTTCTCAAAGAGAGGTTTAGGTTTTTCTAGAACAATTTACACAAAATGGACAGATCACAAAACTCAGGTCATCTCAGAACATAAATGGCACAAAATGATGGCCGTCTATAAAGAGCTTAAAATGATTACCTCAACGTCCTCTATCCATCCAAGTCGTTCAATTCAAAAGATACCAAAAAATGATTCAAAGCATCACTGTGACTGATCAATGAGACTAACACGATTCCAATGCCTAATTAGGACTGCAGCAACCCCTAATGTGACTATATTGCAACATAAAATACTGTGCTGTTGCAGCTCATCACATGGTGCCCCATGACATATTGGCTCACGGCTAAATCAACACATTCTTTTAACTTCATGTAATACCATTGCCATGGTGATGAGTGTACTTGTTGTATTCTCTGAAAACATACACCCAGAAAACTAGAGGTCACAGGGGATGCGTCCCAATTTGGCATCCTATTCCCTAGGGGTCCTAGTTAAAAGTAGTGCACTACGTAGAGAATAAGGTGTGATTTGGGAGGCGGACATTACTATGTGAGCTTATGATGAAAGAAGAAGGGGGAAGAAAAAGGAGATCAGACATTAATAAACACAGTGTCCAGAAGAGGCTGTATAGCCTCAGACATTAATAAACACAGTGTCCAGAAGAGGCTGTATAGCCTCAGACATTAATAAACACAGTGTCCAGAAGAGGCTGTATAGCCTCAGACATTAATAAACACAGTGTCCAGAAGAGGCTGTATAATCTCTTTCCCAAGATAAATGTTAATATCTATGGTCACAGCTATTTATAATTGAATATGATATGTTTTCCTCCTACTCTGTGCTGAACCATTATTTATTAATCATATTCATTTCCCTACTACAGTACACTACAGCAAGCCTATCCTATAATTAATACATCATGCCTCTCCTATAATTAATACAGCCAGTAATTAATACAGCATGCCTATCCTATAATGAATACAGCCAGTAATTAATACAGCATGCCTCTCCTATAATTAATACAGAATGCCTCTCCTATAATGAATACAGCATGCCTATCCTATAATTAATACAGAATGCCTCTCCTATAATTAATACAGCATGCCTATCCTATAATTAATACAGAATGCCTCTCCTATAATTAATACAGAATGCCTCTCCTATAATTAATACAGCATGCCTATCCTATTGTAAGGGTTTTCTTTAGGTGAAGTAGAGGAGGACCAAAATGCAGCGTGGTTGTTATTCATTGTACTTTAATAAAGAAACTGTACACGAATAAACTGACAAAACAACAAACGTACGAAAACCTAAAACAGTCCTATCTGGTACAAAACACAGAGACAGGAACAATCACCCACAAACACACAGTGAAACCCAGGCTACCTAAATATGGTTCCCAATCAGAGACAATGACTAACACCTGCCTCTGATTGAGAACCATATCAGGCCAGACATAGAAATAGACAAACAAGACATCCAACATAGAATGCCCACTCAGATCACACCCTGACCAACCAAAACATAGAAACATACAAAGCAAACTATGGTCAGGGTGTGACACCTATAATTAATACAGAATGCCTCTCCTATAATGAATACAGCATGCCTCTCCTATAATTAATACAGCATGCCTCTCCTATAATTAATACAGCATGCCTCTCCTATAATGAATACAGCATGCCTCTCCTATAATGAATACAGCATGCCTCTCCTATAATGAATACAGCATGCCTCTCCTATAATGAATACAGCATGCCTCTCCTATAATTAATACAGCATGCCTCTCCTATAATTAATACAGCATGCCTCTCCTATAATGAATACAGCATGCCTCTCCTATAATTAATACAGCATGCCTCTCCTATAATTAATACAAGATATCTACAGTTCTAAATCCATTAGCTTTTCCATGAACGTGCAACAGGGATTTTCTCCTCCCCCCCAAAAAAACAACCATTAAATATATTGATCGCAGTCATTTTTGCACAGCACTTTCATTTTCAGGCTATTTTCACTCTCCCCGTGGTGTGGACCAGGGTGGCCATGGTGGACCAGAAATGCCAGATGTCCAGTGCTGGTGATGACAGGTACAAGAAGAAGATAGAAGGAATTAGACAAAGGCTGCATGGAATCAAAAAGGCAATGCACAGGAGGATGAGCCAATGATGATCGGTCATACCCTATTATGTCAAGGTAAATACAATCTTTAAGAACCCATTATATGCTATGCTAGTCTTAGCTATGCTAGGCTTAGCTATGCTAGTCTTAGCTATGTTATGCTTAACTATGCTAGTCTTAGCTATGCTAGGCTTAACTATGCTAGTCTTAGCTATGCTAGTCTTAGCTATGTTAGGCTTAGCTATGCTAGTCTTAGCTATGCTAGGCTTAGCTATGCTAGGCTAATCTATGCTAGATAGACTTTCTGTAGGATGCAAAGGGTAAGAGAGAGACACCATTGTAAATACAACCTATATTTAGGTTGATTTATTTTCCCTTTTGTAACTTTAACTATTCGCACATCATTGTAACACTGTATATACACATAATATGACATTTGAAATGGCTTTATTCTTTTTGTGGGTGTAATGTTTACTGTTAAATTTGTATTGTTTATCGATTTCACTTACTTTGGCAATGTAAACATATGTTTCCCATGTCAATAAAGCCCTTAAATTGAATTGAGAGATTACAAGGGAATTACTTACTGAATTGTCCTGTAGGGTAAATGTATTGTCTGGGCCGGCAGTTAGCCTAGTGGTTAGAGCGTTGGACTAGTAACCAAAAGGTTGCAAGATTGAATCCCCGTAGCTGACCAGGTACAAATCTTTCGTTCTGCCCCTGAACAAGGCAGTTAACCCACTGTTCCTAGGCCGTCATTGAAAGTAAAAATAAAAAAAATAAAAAAATATTAAATAGTCCTGTAGGGTCAATGTAATGTCCTGTAGGGTAATTGTATTGTCCTGTAGAGTAAATGTATTGTCCTGTAGAGTAATTGTATTGTCCTGTAGAGTAATTGTATTGTGCTGTAGGGTACCTGTAATGTCCTGTAGAGTAATTGTATTGCATTTACATGCCTTCACCATATCCAGTTTTTGTTGTCATGGAAACTTCCTTTTATTTTATGTCTGTATGTACAGTACAGCATATTATTTCAGCTGGTGGGAAATCTCTAAAATATGAACTTATTTTCACCCTCTGCTCTGGTCGACTGTACTCAGGAAGCAACGGCACTCTGAGAAAGTACTTTAAGAACTATTCCCACTAGCTAAATCTAGAGCACCACACACACAGACACACACAGACACACACACACACACACACACACACACACACACACACACACACACACACACACACACACACACACACACACACACACACACACACACACACACACACACACACACACACACACACACACACACACAGAGCACCCATATTGCTTTGAACATTCTCCCTTTTAAGTCTTCAGACTAATTGGACGGGGCAAACCTCCCTTTTTAAAAGTTTCCATGGCAATACATGTATTTATACCTCTAGGTTCTAAGACGTTGATTCTGCTATTGGTGATATGCAGAATTATAGAACTATGTTTGGTGAAAACCAACCATGCCTAAGCAGAATGCCAGTCCTCATCGAGCGTCATCTACATCAGTACAGTAAACTATAGACAGAATTGTATTTATTTAACCTTTCAGCGGTCTAAAGGCACTGCATCTCAGTGCAAGAGGTGTCACTACAGTCACTGGTTTGAATACATCTGGCTGTGATTGGGAGTGGGGTACAATTAGCCCAGCGTTGTCCATGTTTGGCCAGGGGGGTGTAGGCCGTCATTGTAAATACGAATTTGTTCTTAACTGACTTGCCTAGTTAAATAAAAGGTTCATACATTTTTTAAAATTATTTATTTATTTTCTAAAACTGCAGAAAAAAACATCTGTCATGTAATCTGTAATGAGTGGACATTGTCTTTATCATCGTTTTTGTAGTTGTCGCTGATTTGCCCGAGGGACAGGAAAGGCAAACATGACCTGTCTGCAAGTGTCATGTTGATGTGGATTAGTCTATAGTCTTTGATTGTTGTGACATATTTGGGGGAAAAGGGAGTGTCATCACATCACCACGGTATGTAAATTAAATGCCAATATGGGCTCTGGGTGGCCCTGCACACGGTGGGTGCAGTGCAGGACAGGTAACCTGTTGAGTAGGAAGCGACAACTCAAGAGATTAAGCGGCACTAGGACCCAGACCGATCTATCCGCTCTTCTCTACGGTAGAGCGCAACTGTGTTCACGACGTACTAGTAGTGTCAGCCGTCCTCACAAGGAAGGAGCAACATGCTCATAAAATAGGTTGTGAAAGGTACGTTGAAGTATTTTGTTTCAATGTGTCCGTGAACATGTGCTTTTAAAAACCGTCGACGCTGAAATGAGAGGTATTGTAGATGTTTTATTCTCTCGATGCAAGGATTTGAAGATGATGGAACGACTCAGTGGTAGAGAAACATGGGATAGACAGCAGACACCTTCCTGCAAGCAGTGTTATAAATGACAAATTATGGAATTATAGGTGGTTACTTGTGCGATACATTTGTTGCCATAATAGGTGAATTATTGATACATTGTTTCTTTTGCAAATGTTGCTCCATTTCTCATCCTTAACCCCACCGTAGACTGATCGCACGGTTCCAACCCTGCCCAGTGACCACCGATGGAAGCCTGTGGAAAAGTGGCTGCATCTGTTATCGAGAACTGCACCTTGCAAAACAATGCATTGAAAAATAATGTACTAAAAAACGCAAAGGAAACCGCAGTACGTTTTGTTTTCAGTTTGGATGTTGGTTTGATAGTTGGGAGTTTGTTTGTCAATGCCTCTTCGACGGAAGGTCCTCGGATGATTTAGGGTGATATATCTAGAAACAGATGACGATTCCATCGTTCCGTTTTCAAAAAGTGACTTTACTTTGGTTTCAATGGGGGAATATTATGTGCTGGCGGCTAAGGGACCGTTTAAAAATTGCAATCAGACAAACCTGTTGTTTACAGAAAGAAATAGATATCTTAAACCAACGTAGTTTTTCCCCACAACATTCGAAAATGTAAATTGTTTATTTGTTATGGATTTCATGTACAAATATGAGCTAAAAAAAACATAGGCCTATGATCTCACTCACTCGTACACCAATAAGAATTCACATTTGAAAATTCCCTGATTTATAAATATCTTCCAACTGTCATAATTATAATTTTGAATGGCTTCTGATCCACATGGGGCGGCAGTGTAGCCTAGTGGTTAGAGCATTGGACTAGTAACCGAAAGGTTGCAAGTTCAAATCCCCGAGCTGACAAGGTACAAAATCTGTCGTTCTGCCCTTGAACAGGCAGTTAACCCACTGTTCCTAGGCCGTCATTGAAAATAAGAATTTGTTCTTAACTGACTTGCCTAGTTAAATAAAGGTAAAAAAAAAAGTGCTAGAGCTTTGTTCCCTGACCTTGATTATCCCTTTGCAAAATGCCTCCCCTTTGATTTTCTACAAATATTTATCCCATTACAGCTGTAGTTATTAATTCACACACAGATCAAAATTGTTTCATAACTTCCAACCCAAAGACATACATCTACAATCTCTTGATGTTAGGTCACAGATCCCTGTTCTCCATAGAACAGCCAAAGGATTTCACATGAATATTTCCTGCGATAGGTCAAATTTTTTTTTTTTGCACTTGGAAATATTTTTCATATCGTGACCCTTTTCAGGAAACTAGACGTATGTCGCGGCTCACTATTTCACAGGAGAGGGGGCACAAAATGCTTTCTAGAACATGTGAACTTTCATTTTGTTTACACTGGTCCTGGGGCCCTTGTTAAAGGTTAACTGGTCCTGGGGCCTTTGTTAAAGGTTAACTGGTCCTGGGGCCCTTGTTAAAGGTTAACTGGTCCTGGGGCCCTTGTTAAAGGTTAACTGGTCCTGGGGCCCTTGTTAAAGGTTAACTGGTCCTGGGGCCCTTGTTAAAGGTTAACTGGTCCTGGGGCCCTTGTTAAAGGTTAACTGGTCCTGGGGCCCTTGTTAAAGGTTAACTGGTCCTGGGGCCCTTGTTAAAGGTTAACTGGTCCTGGGGCCCTTGTTAAAGGTTAACTGGTCCTGGGGCCCTTGTTAAAGGTTAACTGGTCCTGGGGCCCTTGTTAAAGGTTAACTGGTCCTGGGGCCCTTGTTAAAGGTTAACTGGTCCTGGGGCCCTTGTTAAAGGTTAACTGGTCCTGGGGCCCTTGTTAAAGGTTAACTGGTCCTGGGGCCCTTGTTAAAGGTTAACTGGTCCTGGGGCCCTTGTTAAAGGTTAACTGGTCCTGGGGCCCTTGTTAAAGGTTAACTGGTCCTGGGGCCCTTGTTAAAGGTTAACTGGTCCTGGGGCCCTTGTTAAAGGTTAACTGGTCCTGGGGCCCTTGTTAAAGGTTAACTGGTCCTGGGGCTCAGTGTATAGTACTGTATTTGTAAAAAATCAAGGGTGAGGAATAAAAATATATATATACAGTTGGCCATAAGTATTTAGTCAATCTCCAATTGTGCAAGTTCTCCCACTTAAAAAGATGAGAGAGGCCTGTAATTTTCATCATAGGTACACTTCAACTATGACAGCCAAATGAGAAAAAAAATCCAGAAAATCACATTGTAGGATTTTTTAATGAATTTATTTGCAAATTATGGTGGAAAATAAGTATTTGGTCAAGAACAAAAGTTTATCTCAATACTTTGTTATATACCCTTTGTTGGCAATGACAGAGGTTAAATGTTTTCTGTAAGTCTTCACAAGGTTTTCACACACTGTTGCTGGTATTTTGGCCCATTCCTCCATGCAGATCTCCTCTAAAGCAGTGATGTTTTGGGGCTGTTGCTGGGCAACACAGACTTTCAACTCCCTCCAAAGATTTTCTATGGGGTTTAGATCTGGAGACTGGCTAGGCCACTCCAGGACCTTGAAATGCTTCTTACGAAGCCACTCCTTCGTTGCCCGGGCGGTGTGTTTTGTGATCATTGTCATGCTGAAAGACCTAGCCACGTTTCATCTTCAATGCCCTTGCTGATGGAAGGAGGTTTTCACTCAAAATCTTACGATACATGGCCCCATTCATTCTTTCCTTTACACGGATCAGTCGTCCTGGTCCCTTTGCAGAAAAACAGCCCCAAAGCATGATGTTTCCACCCCCATGCTTCACAGTAGGTATGGTGTTCTTTGGATGCAACTCAGCATTCTTTGTCCTCCAAACACGACGAGTTGAGTTTTTACCAAAAAGTTATATTTTGGTTTCATCTAACCAAATAACATCTGACCATATGACATTCTCCCAATCTTCTTCTGGATCATCCAAATGCTCTCTAGAAAACTTCAGACGGGCCTGGACATGTACTGGCTTAAGCAGGGGGACACGTCTGGCACTGCAGGATTTGAGTCCCTGGCGGCGTAGTGTGTTACTGATGGTAGGCTTTGTTAATTTGGTCCCAGCTATCTGCAGGTCACTCACTAGGTTCCCCGTGTGGTTCTGGGATTTTTGCTCACCGTTCTTGTGATCATTTTGACCCCAAGGGGTGAGATCTTGCGTGGAGCCCCAGATCGAGGGAGATTATCAGTGGTCTTGTATGTCTTCCATTTCCTAATAATTGCTCCCACAGTTGATTTCTTCAAACCAAGCTGCTTACCTATTGCAGATTCAGTCTTCCCACTCTGGTGCAGGTCTACAATTTTGTTTCTGGTGTCCTTTGACAGCTCTTTGGTCTTGGCCATAGTAGAGTTTGGAGTGTGACTGTTTGAGGTTGTGGACAGGTGTCTTTTATATTGATAACAAGTTCAAACAGGTGCCATTAATACAGGTAACGAGTGGAGGACAGAGGAGCCTCTTAAAGAAGAAGTTACAGGTCTGTGAGAGCCAGAAATCTTGCTTGTTTGTAGGTGACCAAATACTTATTTTCCACCATAATTTGCAAATAAATTCATTAAAAATCCTACAATGTGATTTTCTGGATTTTTTTTCTCATTTTGTCTGTCATAGTTGAAGTGTACCTATGATGAAAATTACAGGCCTCTCATCTTTTTAAGTGGGAGAACTTGCACAATTGGTGTCTGACTAAATACTTTTTTGCCCCACTGTATATAAAAGGTGTACCTTTTTGATAAGAGAGGTTGAGGAACCCACCGCTGTTATCTGTAGCACCCCGAATACAACAGGTGTAGACTTCACAGTGAAATGCTGAATACATCAGGTGTAGACTTCACAGTGAAATGCTGAATACAACAGGTGTAGACTTCACAGTGAAATGCTGAATACAACAGGTGTAGACTTCACAGTGAAATGCTGAATACAACAGGTGTAGACTTCACAGTGAAATGCTTACTAAAAATACTGGAGATTTGAAATTATGCAGATAATTCCATTGACAGACGCCACAATCTATCTGCGATATTAAATCTGATATATATATATATATATATTTTTTTAACTATCAAATAACAAGCCTATATAGAAGGAGTACCAGTACAGAGTCAATGTGCAGGGGTATGAGGTAGTATCAGGGGTATGAGGTAGTATCAGGGGTATGAGATAGTATCAGGGGTATGAGGTAGTATCAGGGGTATGAGGTAGTATCAGGGGTATGAGGTAGTATCAGGGGTACGAGGTAGTATCAGGGGTACGAGGTAGTATCAGGGGTACGAGGTAGTATCAGGGGTACGAGGTAGTATCAGGGGTACGAGGTAGTATCAGGGGTACGAGGTAGTATCAGGGGTACGAGGTAGTATCAGGGGTACGAGGTAGTATCAGGGGTACGAGGTAGTATCAGGGGTACGAGGTAGTATCAGGGGTACGAGGTAGTATCAGGGGTACGAGGTAGTATCAGGGGTACGAGGTAGTATCAGGGGTATGAGGTAGTTGAGGAAATATGTACAGTACAAGTCAAAAGTGTGGACACACCAACTCATTCAAGGGTTGTTTTGTTTATTTTTTAAAACTATTTTCTACATTGTAGAATAATAGTGAAGACATCAAAACCTAGAAATAACACACATGGAATCATGTAGTAACCCCCCCCCCCCCCCCCCTCCATTGTAGAATAATAGTGAAGACATCAAAACCTAGAAATAACACACATGGAATCATGTAGTAAACCCCCCCCCCCCTCCAAAAAAGTGTTTAAACAAATGTTCCTTGATTCCAGCATTGCTTATTCTCTCATTGAATGAGCAAGTGTGTGTCCAAACGTTTGACTGGTATTGTAGGTAGGGGTAAAAAAATGACTAGGCAATCCATAATAGATAATAAACAGAGTAGCAGCAGCGTGTGTGTGGGTGTCGTGTCAATATGCGTGTGTGTGGTATGTGTGAGTGTGTGGGTAGAGTACAGTCAGTGTACATAGAGCCAGTGCAAAAATAAGAGTGGGTTCATGCAAATAGTCACGGTAGCCATTTGATTAACTCTTCAGCAGTCTTATGCAGACTTGGTGCTCTGGTATCACTTGCCGTGCGGTAGCAGAGAGAACAGTATGACTCAGGTGTCTCTGACACCGCCTGGTATAGAGGTCTTGGATGGCAGGGATCTCAGCGCTGGTGATGTACTGGGGCCCGTACGCACTACCCTCTGTAGCGCCTTGCGGTCGGTTGCCAAGCAGTTGTCGTACCAGGCGGTGATGCAGCCAGTCAAGATGCTCTCGATGGTGCAGCTGTATAAAAATAAAAAAATTGGCCAAATCGGTGTCCAAAAAAATACAGATTTCCGATTGTTAATGAAAACTTGAAATCGGCCCTAATTTAATATGCCATTCCGATTAATCGGTCGACCTCTAGTTAGTACTACTCTAATACAGGACTAGTAAAGGGTTAGAGTTAGTACTACTCTAATACAGGACTAGTAAAGGGTTAGTACTACTCTAATACAGGACTAGTAAAGGGTTAGAGTTAGTACTACTCTAATACAGGACTAGTAAAGGGTTAGTACTACTGTAATACAGGACTAGTAAAGGGTTAGGGTTAGTACTACTCTAATACAGGACTAGTAAAGGGTTAAGGTTAGTACTACTCTAATACAGGACTAGTACAGGGTTAGTACTACTCTAATACAGGACTAGTAAAGGGTTAGTACTACTCTAATACAGGACTAGTACAGGGTTAGGGTTAGTACTACTCTAATACAGGACTAGTACAGGGTCAGTACTACTCTAATACAGGACTAGTAAAGGGTTAGTACTACTGTAATACAGGACTAGTAAAGGGTTAGGGTTAGTACTACTCTAATACAGGACTAGTAAAGGGTTAGTACTACTGTAATACAGGACTAGTAAAGGGTTAGGGTTAGTACTACTCTAATACAGGACTAGTACAGGGTTAGTACTACTCTAATACAGGACTAGTAAAGGGTTAGTACTACTCTAATACAGGACTAGTAAAGGGTTAGGGTTAGTACTACTCTAATACAGGACTAGTACAGGGTTAGTACTACTCTAATACAGGACTAGTAAAGGGTTAGTACTACTCTAATACAGGACTAGTAAAGGGTTAGGGTTAGTACTACTCTAATACAGGACTAGTACAGGGTTAGTACTACTCTAATACAGGACTAGTACAGGGTTAGTACTACTGTAATACAGGACTAGTAAAGGGTTAGTACTACTCTAATACAGGACTAGTACAGGGTTAGTACTACTCTAATACAGGACTAGTACAGGGTTAGGGTTAGTACTACTCTAATACAGGACTAGTAAAGGGTTAGAGTTAGTACTATTCTAGTACAGGACTAGTTAAGGGTTAGGACTACTCTAATACAGGACTAGTACAGGGTTAGGGTTAGTACTACTCTAATACAGGACTAGTAAAGGGTTAGTACTACTCTAATACAGGACTAGCAAAGGGTTAGGGTTAGTACTACTCTAATACAGGACTAGTACAGGGTTAGTACTACTCTAATACAGGACTAGTAAAGGATTAGTACTACTCTAATACAGGACTAGTAAAGGGTTAGTACTACTGTAATACAGGACTAGTAAAGGGTTAGGGTTAGTACTACTCTAATACAGGACTAGTACAGGGTTAGGGTTAGTACTACTCTAATACAGGACTAGTACAGGGTTAGTACTACTCTAATACAGGACTAGTAAAGGGTTAGTACTACTCTAATACAGGACTAGTAAAGGGTTAGTACTACTCTAATACAGGACTAGTACAAGGTTAGTACTACTCTAATACAGGACTAGTACAGGGTTAGTACTACTCTAATACAGGACTAGTACAGGTTTAGTACTACTCTAATACAGGACTAGTAAAGGGTTAGTACTACTCTAATACAGGACTAGTAAAGGGTTAGTACTACTCTAATACAGGACTAGTACAGGGTTAGTACTACTCTAATACAGGACTAGTAAAGGGTTAGTACTACTCTAATACAGGACTAGTAAAGGGTTAGTACTACTCTAATACAGGACAATTAAAGGGTTAGTACTACTCTAATACAGGACTAGTAAAGGGTTAGGGTTAGTACTACTCTAATACAGGACTAGTAAAGGGTTAGTACTACTGTAATACAGGACTAGTAAAGGGTTAGTACTACTCTAATACAGGACTAGTAAAGGGTTAGGGTTAGTACTACTCTAATATAGGACTAGTAAAGGGTTAGTACTACTCTAATACAGGACTAGTAAAGGGTTAGAACTACTCTAATACAGGACTAGTAAAGGGTTAGTACTACTGTAATACAGGACTAGTACAGGGTTAGTACTACTCTAATACAGGACTAGTAAAGGGTTAGTACTACTCTAATACAGGACTAGTAAAGGGTTAGTACTACTCTAATACAGGACTAGTAAAGGGTTAGTACTACTCTAATACAGGACTAGTACAGGGTTAGTACTACTCTAATACAGGACTAGTACAGGGTTAGTACTACTCTAATACAGGACTAGTACAGGATTAGTACTACTCTAATACAGGACTAGTAAAGGGTTAGTACTACTCTAATACAGGACTAGTAAAGGGTTAGGGTTAGTACTACTCTAATACAGGACTAGTAAAGGGTTAGTACTACTCTAATACAGGACTAGTAAAGGGTTAGAACTACTCTAATACAGGACTAGTAAAGGGTTAGTACTACTCTAATACAGGACTAGTAAAGGGTTAGGGTTAGTACTACTCTAATACAGGACTAGTACAGGATTAGTACTACTCTAATACAGGACTAGTAAAGGGTTAGTACTACTCTAATACAGGACTAGTAAAGGGTTAGGGTTAGTACTACTGTAATACAGGACTAGTAAAGGGTTAGTACTACTGTAATACAGGACTAGTAAAGGGTTAGTACTACTCTAATACAGGACTAGTAAAGGGTTAGTACTACTCTAATACAGGACTAGTAAAGGGTTAGTACTACTCTAATACAGGACTAGTAAAGGGTTAGTACTACTGTAATACAGGACTAGTAAAGGGTTAGTGCTACTCTAATACAGGACTAGTAAAGGGTTAGGGTTAGTACTACTCTAATACAGGACTAGTAAAGGGTTAGTACTACTGTAATACAGGACTAGTAAAGGGTTAGGGTTAGTACTACTCTAATACAGGACTAGTAAAGGGTTAGTACTACTCTAATACAGGACTAGTAAAGGGTTAGGGTTAGTACTACTGTAATACAGGACTAGTAAAGGGTTAGTACTACTGTAATACAGGACTAGTAAAGGGTTAGGGTTAGTACTACTCTAATACAGGACTAGTAAAGGGTTAGTACTACTCTAATACAGGACTAGTAAAGGGTTAGGGTTAGTACTACTCTAATACAGGACTAGTACAGGGTTAGTACTACTCTAATACAGGACTAGTACAGGGTTAGTACTACTCTAATACAGGACTAGTAAAGGGTTACGGTTAGTACTACTCTAATACAGGACTAGTAAAGGGTTAGGGTTAGTACTACTCTAATACAGGACTAGTACAGGGTTAGTACTACTGTAATACAGGACTAGTAAAGGGTTAGGGTTAGTACTACTCTAATACAGGACTAGTAAAGGGTTAGTACTACTCTAATACAGGACTAGTAAAGGGTTAGGGTTAGTACTACTCTAATACAGGACTAGTAAAGGGTTAGGGTTAGTACTACTCTAATACAGGACTAGTACAGGGTTAGTACTACTCTAATACAGGACTAGTACAGGGTTAGTACTACTCTAATACAGGACTAGTAAAGGGTTAGGGTTAGCACTACTCTAATACAGGACTAGTACAGGGTTAGTACTACTCTAATACAGGACTAGTAAAGGGTTAGGGTTAGTACTACTCTAATACAGGACTAGTAAAGGGTTAGGGTTAGTACTACTCTAATACAGGACTAGTGCAGGGTTAGTACTACTCTAATACAGGACTAGTAAAGGGTTAGTACTACTCTAATACAGGACTAGTAAAGGGTTAGGGTTAGTACTACTCTAATACAGGACTAGTAAAGGGTTAGCGTTAGTACTACTCTAATACAGGACTAGTAACGGGTTAGGGTTAGTACTACTCTAATACAGGACTAGTAAAGGGTTAGGGTTAGTACTACTCTAATACAGGACTAGTAAAGGGTTAGGGTTAGTACTACTCTAATACAGGACTAGTAAAGGGTTAAGGTTAGTACTACTCTAATACAGGACTAGTACAGGGTTAGTACTACTCTAATACAGGACTAGTAAAGGGTTAGGGTTAGTACTACTCTAATACAGGACTAGTAAAGGGTTAGGGTTAGTACTACTCTAATACAGGACTAGTAAAGGGTTAGGGTTAGTACTACTCTAATACAGGACTAGTAAAGGGTTAGGGTTAGTACTACTCTAATACAGGACTAGTAAAGGGTTAGTACTACTCTAATACAGGACTAGTACAGGGTTAGTACTACTCTAATACAGGACTAGTAAAGGGTTAGTAGTACTCTAATATAGGACTAGTACAGGGTTAGTACTACTCTAATACAGGACTAGTAAAGGGTTAGGGTTAGTACTACTCTAATACAGGACTAGTAAAGGGTTAGGGTTAGTACTACTCTAATACAGGACTAGTAAAGGGTTAAGGTTAGTACTACTCTAATACAGGACTAGTAAAGGGTTAGGGTTAGTACTACTCTAATACAGGACTAGTAAAGGGTTAGGGTTAGTACTACTCTAATACAGGACTAGTAAAGGGTTAGGGTTAGTACTACTCTAATACAGGACTAGTAAAGGGTTAGGGTTAGTACTACTCTAATACAGGACTAGTAAAGGGTTAGTACTACTCTAATACAGGACTAGTACAGGGTTAGTACTACTCTAATACAGGACTAGTAAAGGGTTAGTACTACTCTAATATAGGACTAGTACAGGGTTAGTACTACTCTAATACAGGACTAGTAAAGGGTTAGGGTTAGTACTACTCTAATACAGGACTAGTAAAGGGTTAGGGTTAGTACTACTCTAATACAGGACTAGTAAAGGGTTAGGGTTAGTACTACTCTAATACAGGACTAGTAAAGGGTTAGGGTTAGTACTACTCTAATACAGGACTAGTAAAGGGTTAGTACTACTCTAATACAGGACTAGTAAAGGGTTAGTACTACTCTAATACAGGACTAGTAAAGGGTTAGTACTACTCTAATACAGGACTAGTAAAGGGTTAGTACTACTCTAATACAGGACTAGTAAAGGGTTAGTACTACTCTAATACAGGACTAGTACAGGGTTAGTACTACTCTAATACAGGACTAGTAAAGGGTTAGGGTTAGTACTACTCTAATACAGGACTAGTAAAGGGTTAGGGTTAGTACTACTCTAATACAGGACTAGTAAAGGGTTAGTACTACTCTAATACAGGACTAGTACAGGGTTAGTACTACTCTAATACAGGACTAGTAAAGGGTTAGTACTACTCTAATACAGGACTAGTAAAGGGTTAGTACTACTCTAATACAGGACTAGTAAAGGGTTAGTACTACTCTAATACAGGACTAGTAAAGGCCCAGTGCACTACTCTAATACAGGACTAGTAAAGGCCCAGTGCACTACTCTAATACAGGACTAGTAAAGGCCCAGTGCACTACTTTAAAAAAATATAGTTTTATTATTTTTTACTAAATGTAATTTGAGTGTTCACCAGCATTTGTAACTTTCAGTCTGCTAATTATCTGTACAACATTTACAAATATTTGCTTAATATAGCCTATGTTTTCCAGTTTCTTGAAATACATTGCAAATGCATCTTATTTCTATGTGAAAACTGAAATGGTTTATTCATTCCTTTTCCATTTTAGTAGAAGCTCTTATCCCGAGCAACTTACAGTAGTGAGTGCATACTCTTCCGTACTGGTCGCCCGTGGGAATCAAGCCCATAACCCTAGCACTAGCATTGCAAACACTCGACTAATTCAGCCACATCATCACACACCACTTGATGTCTCAATGTAATCAATGACTGTATTGTACATTGTTTATCGCCATGGTGACAGAAAGTCTACAGGTGCAGACCAAGATGGCCAGCCTATGTACAATACTGTAATGCACATGTACATTAAGTGGATTGTTAGGATGATCAATTAATACTGCAGTGTTTTTTTTCTTCATGTTATTTGATCAAGACAAATATTTAATTTGATGTGGATATTTTGTGTCTTTGCACATAACTTTGCACCTTTTGATGTGAATGTTTGAGGACAGGGTTGTGTTCTTTCTGGATTCCATTAGAATAACATCACAGAGAAAGAGAAAGGGTTGTGTTCTTTCTGGATTCCATTAGAATGACATCACAGAGAAAGAGACAGGGTTGTGTTCTTTCTGGATTCCATTAGAATAACATCACAGAGAAAGAGAAAGGGTTGTGTTCTTTCTGGATTCCATTAGAATGACATCACAGAGAAAGAGAAAGGGTTGTGTTCTTTCTGGATTCCATTAGAATGACATCACAGAGAAAGAGACAGGGTTGTGTTCTTTCTGGATTCCATTAGAATGACATCACAGAGAAAGAGACAGGGTTGTGTTCTTTCTGGATTCCATTAGAATGACATCACAGAGAAAGAGACAGGGTTTTGTTCTTTCTAGATTCCATTAGAATGACATGACAGAGAAAGAGGAAGGGTTGTGTTCTTTCTGGATTCCATTGGAATGACATCACAGAGAAAGAGAAAGGGTTGTGTTCTTTCTGGATTCCATTAGAATGACATCAAAGAGAAAGAGACAGGGTTGTGTTCTTTCTGGATTCCATTAGAATGACATGACAGAGAAAGAGGAAGGGTTGTGTTCTTTCTGGATTCCATTGGAATGACATCACAGAGAAAGAGAAAGGGTTGTGTTCTTTCTGGATTCCATTAGAATGACATCACAGAGAAAGGGTTGTGTTCTTTCTGGATTCCATTAGAATGACATCACAGAGAAAGAGACAACAACTCAATTCCAACTATTGAATCCTGCAAGATACCTTTCTTAATTATACAACTAGCTTTTTTGGCAAAGCAGAGATGCTGAATACAAATGTGGGCTGCACGAGACCTCAATATCAGTCTGCTAATTCTAGTAATTGCACAGTATGCTGGGCCTTTTTTTAATCATTTTTATTTTATTTAACTAGGCAAGTCAGTTAAGAACAAATTCTTATTTACAATGACGGCCTACCGGGGAACAGTGGGTTAAATGCCTTGTTCAGGGGGCAGAATGACAGATTTGTACCTTGTCAGATCGGGGATTTGATCCAGAAACCTTTTGGTTACTGGCCCGACGCTCTAACCACTAGGCTACCTGGAGGCTACCTGGAGGCTACCTGGAGGCTACCTGGAGGCTACCTGGAGGCTACCTGCCGGTCTGCTAATACTAGTAAAGGCCCAGTGCACTACTTTTGTGAAATATATTTTCAGGGGGTGCTGCGGCATCCTCAGCACCCATACTTCTCACGGCTATGCATTTTTTCTGTGTCTATTCTTCAACTCTTCAAAGAATCAATAGGTACATATGATTAATTTATTATTCCCAAAAGTTGATGTAGCAACTACAGATTGCCCCTTTAAGCCGGGAACATTTGAAAATCATGGGAGGCAAAACGGATGTATGTCTAGAGACGACGGTAGGCAGTTGTTTTGAGTGTTGTCCAATCGTATGACAGCGTTTCCCTAATGAGCCTCAGGTTCTGACTAAAAATGTTTTTGTTTCATATCCCAACTCTCCCTGAGACACCCTCAGAGGGGGGTCATGGCCAGATATAGATAATATTATTATTTAGAGGCTCATTGCTTTTGGCAATTAGTTAGTCATCTCACTCCTGTCCTATGATGAGTTATAGTTCCAGTCATCACTACTATCAAATCAAATGTTATGTGTAGGTTGACCTTACAGTGAAATGCTGTATACAACAGGTGTAGGTTGACCTTACAGTGAAATGCTGAATACAACAGGTGTAGGTTGACCTTACAGTGAAATGCTGAATACAACAGGTGTAGTAGACCTCACAGTGAAATGCTGAATACAACAGGTGTAGGTTGACCTTACAGTGAAATGCTGAATACAACAGGTGTAGTAGACCTGACAGTGAAATGCTGAATACAACAGGTGTAGTAGACCTAACAGTGAAATGCTGAATACAACAGGTGTAGTAGACCTTACAGTGAAATGCTGAATACAACAGGTGTAGTAGACCTGACAGTGAAATGCTGAATACAACAGGTGTAGTAGACCTCACAGTGAAATGCCGAATACAACAGGTGTAGGTAGACCTTACAGTGAAATGCTGAATACAACAGGTGTAGTAGACCTGACAGTGAAATGCTGAATACAACAGGTGTAGTAGACCTCACAGTGAAATGCTGAATACAACAGGTGTAGTAGACCTGACAGTGAAATGCTGAATACAACAGGTGTAGTAGACCTCACAGTGAAATGCTGAATACAACAGGTGTAGTAGACCTCACAGTGAAATGCTGAATACAACAGGTGTAGTAGACCTTACAGTGAAATGCTGAATACAACAGGTGTAGTAGACCTCACAGTGAAATGCTGAATACAACAGGTGTAGTAGACCTCACAGTGAAATGCTGAATACAACAGGTGTAGTAGACCTTACAGTGAAATGCTGAATACAACAGGTGTAGTAGACCTCACAGTGAAATGCTGAATACAACAGGTGTAGTAGACCTGACAGTGAAATGCTGAATACAACAGGTGTAGTAGACCTCACAGTGACATGCTGAATACAACAGGTGTAGTAGACCTTACAGTGAAATGCTGAATACAACAGGTGTAGTAGACCTTACAGTGAAATGCTGAATACAACAGGTGTAGTAGACCTTACAGTGAAATGCTGAATACAACAGAAAAATTAAAGAAAAAGTAAAATAACAACGTGGAGGTACAGAGTCAATGTGGAGGCTATATACAGGGTGTTATGGTACAGAGTCAATGTGGAGGCTATATACAGGGGGTACCAGTACAGAGTCAATGTGGAGGCTATATACAGGGTGTTCCGGTACAGAGTCAATGTGGAGGCTATATACAGGGGGTTCCGGTACAGAGTCAATGTGGAGGCTATATACAGGGGGTACCAGTACAGAGTCAATGTGGAGGCTATATACAGGGTGTTATGGTACAGAGTCAATGTGGAGGCTATATACAGGGGGTACCAGTACAGAGTCAATGTGGAGGCTATATACAGGGTATTATGGTACAGAGTCAATGTGGAGGCTATATACAGGGGGTACCGGTACAGAGTCAATGTGGAGACTATATACAGGGTGTTACGGTACAGAGTCAATGTGGAGGCTATATACAGGGGGTACCGGTACAGAGTCAATGTGGAGACTATATACAGGGTGTACCGGTATATAGTCAATGTGGAGGCTATATACAGGGGGTACCGGTACAGAGTCAATGTGGAGGCTATATACAGGGTGTTACGGTACAGAGTCAATGTGGAGACTATATACAGGGTGTTACGGTACAGAGTCAATGTGGAGACTATATACAGGGTGTTACGGTACAGAGTCAATGTGGAGGCTATATACAGGGGGTACCAGTACAGAGTCAATATGGAGGCTATATACAGGGTGTTATGGTACAGAGTCAATGAGGAGGCTATATACAGGGGGTACCGGTACAGAGTCAATGTGGAGGCTATATACAGGGTGTTATGGTACATAGTCAATGTGGAGGCTATATACAGGGTATTACGGTACAGAGTCAATGTGGAGGCTATATACAGGGTTTTACGGTACAGAGTCAATGAGGAGGCTATATACAGGGTGTTATGGTACATAGTCAATGTGGAGGCTATAGACAGGGTGTACCGCTACAGAGTCAATGTGGAGGCTATATACAGGGGGTACCAGTACAGAGTCAATGTGGAGGCTATATACAGGGCGTACCGGTACAGAGTCAATGAGGAGGCTATATACAGGGGGTACCGGTACAGAGTCAATGTGGAGGCTATATACAGGGTGTTATGGTACATAGTCAATGTGGAGGCTATATACAGGGTGTTCCGGTACAGAGTCAATGTGGAGGCTATATACAGGGGGTTCCGGTACAGAGTCAATGTGGAGGCTATATACAGGGGGTACCAGTACAGAGTCAATGTGGAGGCTATATACAGGGTGTTATGGTACAGAGTCAATGTGGAGGCTATATACAGGGGGTACCAGTACAGAGTCAATGTGGAGGCTATATACAGGGTGTTCCGGTACAGAGTCAATGTGGAGGCTATATACAGGGGGTTCCGGTACAGAGTCAATGTGGAGGCTATATACAGGGGGTACCAGTACAGAGTCAATGTGGAGGCTATATACAGGGTGTTATGGTACAGAGTCAATGTGGAGGCTATATACAGGGGGTACCAGTACAGAGTCAATGTGGAGGCTATATACAGGGTATTATGGTACAGAGTCAATGTGGAGGCTATATACAGGGTGTTACGGTACAGAGTCAATGTGGAGGCTATATACAGGGTGTTACGGTACAGAGTCAATGTGGAGGCTATATACAGGGGGTACCGGTACAGAGTCAATGTGGAGGCTATATACAGGGGGTACTGGTACAGAGTCAATGTGGAGGCTATATACAGGGGGTACTGGAACAGAGTCAATGTGGAGGCTATATACAGGGTGTTATGGTACAGAGTCAATGTGGAGGCTATATACAGGGTATTACGGTACAGAGTCAATGTGGAGTCTATATACAGGGGGTACTGGAACAGAGTCAATGTGGAGGCTATATACAGGGTGTTATGGTACAGAGTCAATGTGGAGGCTATATACAGGGTATTACGGTACAGAGTCAATGTGGAGGCTATATACAGGGTGTTATGGTACAGAGTCAATGTGGAGGCTATATACAGGGGGTACCGGTACAGAGTCAATGTGGAGACTATATACAGGGTGTTACGGTACAGAGTCAATGTGGAGGCTATATACAGGGGGTACCGGTACAGAGTCAATGTGGAGACTATATACAGGGTGTACCGGTATATAGTCAATGTGGAGGCTATATACAGGGGGTACCGGTACAGAGTCAATGTGGAGGCTATATACAGGGTGTTACGGTACAGAGTCAATGTGGAGACTATATACAGGGTGTTACGGTACAGAGTCAATGTGGAGACTATATACAGGGTGTTACGGTACAGAGTCAATGTGGAGGCTATATACAGGGGGTACCAGTACAGAGTCAATATGGAGGCTATATACAGGGTGTTATGGTACAGAGTCAATGAGGAGGCTATATACAGGGGGTACCGGTACAGAGTCAATGTGGAGGCTATATACAGGGTGTTATGGTACATAGTCAATGTGGAGGCTATATACAGGGTATTACGGTACAGAGTCAATGTGGAGGCTATATACAGGGTTTTACGGTACAGAGTCAATGAGGAGGCTATATACAGGGTGTTATGGTACATAGTCAATGTGGAGGCTATAGACAGGGTGTACCGCTACAGAGTCAATGTGGAGGCTATATACAGGGGGTACCAGTACAGAGTCAATGTGGAGGCTATATACAGGGCGTACCGGTACAGAGTCAATGAGGAGGCTATATACAGGGGGTACCGGTACAGAGTCAATGTGGAGGCTATATACAGGGTGTTATGGTACATAGTCAATGTGGAGGCTATATACAGGGTGTTACGGTACAGGGTCAATGTGGTGGCTAAATACAGGGTTTTACGGTACAGAGTCAATGTGGAGGCTATATACAGGGTGTACCGCTACAGAGTCAATGTGGAGGCTATATACAGATGGCACTGGTACAGAGTCAGTGTGGAGGCTATATACAGGGTGTACCGGGACAGAGTTAATGTGGAGGCTATATACAGGGGGTACCGGTACAGAGTCAGTGTGGAGGCTATATACAGGGTGTTATGGTACAGAGTCAATGTGGAGGCTATATACAGGGGGTACCGGTACAGAGTCAATGTGGAGGCTATATACAGGGTGTACCGGGACAGAGTTAATGTGGAGGCTATATACAGATGGCACTGGTACAGAGTCAGTGTGGAGGCTATATACAGGGTGTTATGGTACAGAGTCAATGTGGAGGCTATATACAGGGTGTTATGGTACAGAGTCAATGTGGAGGCTATATACAGATGGCACTGGTACAGAGTCAGTGTGGAGGCTATATACAGGGTGTACCGGGACAGAGTTAATGTGGAGGCTATATACAGGGGGTACCGGTACAGAGTCAGTGTGGAGGCTATATACAGGGTGTTATGGTACAGAGTCAATGTGGAGGCTATATACAGGGTGTTATGGTACAGAGTCAATGTGGAGGCTATATACAGATGGTACTGGTACAGAGTCAGTGTGGAGGCTATATACAGGGGGTACCGGGACAGAGTTAATGTGGAGGCTATATACAGGGGGTACCGGTACAGAGTCAATGTGGAGGCTATATACAGGGGTACCGGTACAGAGTCAATGTGGAGGCTATATACAGGGGGTACCGGGACAGAGTTAATGTGGAGGCTATATACAGGGGGTACTGGTACAGAGTCAATGTGGAGGCTATATACAGGGGGTACCGGTACAGAGTCAATGTGGAGGCTATATACAGGGTGTTATGGTACAGAGTCAATGTGGAGACTATATACAGGGGGTACCAGTACAGAGTCAATGTGGAGGCTATATACAGGGCGTACCGGTACAGAGTCAATGAGGAGGCTATATACAGGGGGTACCGGTACAGAGTCAATGTGGAGGCTATATACAGGGTGTTATGGTACATAGTCAATGTGGAGGCTATATACAGGGGCTACCGGTACAGAGTCAATGTGGAGGCTATATACAGGGGGTACCGGTACAGAGTCAATGTGGAGGCTATATACAGGGGGTACCGGACAGAGTTAATGTGGAGGCTATATACAGGGGGTACCGGTACAGAGTCAATGTGGAGGCTATATACAGGGGGTACCGGTACAGAGTCAATGTGGAGGCTATATACAGGGTGTTATGGTACAGAGTCAATGTGGAGGCTATATACAGGGGGTACCAGTACAGAGTCAATGTGGAGGCTATATACAGGGCGTACCGGTACCAGAGTAATGAGGAGGCTATATACAGGGTGGTACCGGTAACAGAGTCATGTGAGGCATATACAGGGTGTTATGGTACATAGTCAATTGTGGAGGGCTATATACAGGGGCTACCGGTACAGAGACCCCCCCCCCCCCCCACCCTCAATGTGGAGGCTATTATACAGGGGGTTACCGGTAACAGAGTCAATGTGGAGACTATATACAGGGTGTTTATGTGTACAGTAGTAAATGTGGAGGCGTAATTACAGGGGGTACCGGTACACACGAGTCAATGTGGCGGATATATACAGGGGGTACGCGTACAGAGTCAATGTGGAGACTATATAACAAGGGTGTTTACGCGTACATGAGCCAATGTCGGAGACTATCTACAGGGTGTTACGGTACAGAGTCAATGTGGAGGCTCATAATACAGGGGGTACCAGTTACACGAGGTCAATGTGGAGGCTATATTCAGGGGTTACCTGTACATGAGTCCAATGTGGAGGCTATATACAGGGGGTAACCAGTACAGAGTCAAATGTGGAGGCTATATACAGGGGGGTACCAGTAC
The DNA here is from genome assembly GCF_002021735.2 of Oncorhynchus kisutch. Classification (NCBI taxonomy): domain Eukaryota; kingdom Metazoa; phylum Chordata; class Actinopteri; order Salmoniformes; family Salmonidae; genus Oncorhynchus; species Oncorhynchus kisutch. Next base: position 45,324,147 of record NC_034196.2, on the reverse strand, counting down.
AGAGTCAATGTGGAGGCTATATACAGGTGTTATGGTACAGAGTCAATGTGGAGGCTATATACAGGGGGTACCAGTACAGAGTCAATGTGGAGGCTATATACAGGGTATTATGGTACAGAGTCAATGTGGAGGCTATATACAGGGGGTACCGGTACAGAGTCAATGTGGAGACTATATACAGGGTGTTACGGTACAGAGTCAATGTGGAGGCTATATACAGGGGGTACCGGTACAGAGTCAATGTGGAGACTATATACAGGGTGTACCGGTATATAGTCAATGGAGGCTATATACAGGGGGTACCGGTACAGAGTCAATGTGGAGGCTATATACAGGGTGTTACGGTACAGAGTCAATGTGGAGACTATATACAGGGTGTTACGGTACAGAGTCAATGTGGAGACTATATACAGGGTGTTACGGTACAGAGTCAATGTGGAGGCTATATACAGGGGGTACCAGTACAGAGTCAATATGGAGGCTATATACAGGGTGTTATGGTACAGAGTCAATGAGGAGGCTATATACAGGGGGTACCGGTACAGAGTCAATGTGGAGGCTATATACAGGGTGTTATGGTACATAGTCAATGTGGAGGCTATATACAGGGTATTACGGTACAGAGTCAATGTGGAGGCTATATACAGGTTTTACGGTACAGAGTCAATGAGGAGGCTATATACAGGGTGTTATGGTACATAGTCAATGTGGAGGCTATAGACAGGGTGTACCGTACAGAGTCAATGTGGAGGCTATATACAGGGGGTACCAGTACAGAGTCAATGTGGAGGCTATATACAGGGCGTACCGGTACAGAGTCAATGAGGAGGCTATATACAGGGGTACCGGTACAGAGTCAATGTGGAGGCTATATACAGGGTGTTATGTACATAGTCAATGTGGAGGCTATATACAGGGTGTTCCGGTACAGAGTCAATGTGGAGGCTATATACAGGGGGTTCCGGTACAGAGTCAATGTGGAGGCTATATACAGGGGGTACCAGTACAGAGTCAATGTGGAGGCTATATACAGGGTGTTATGGTACAGAGTCAATGTGGAGGCTATATACAGGGGGTACCAGTACAGAGTCAATGTGGAGGCTATATACAGGGTGTTCCGGTACAGAGTCAATGTGGAGGCTATATACAGGGGGGTCCGGTACAGAGTCAATGTGGAGGCTATATACAGGGGGTACCAGTACAGAGTCAATGTGGAGGCTATATACAGGGTGTTATGGTACAGAGTCAATGTGGAGGCTATATACAGGGGGTACCAGTACAGAGTCAATGTGGAGGCTATATACAGGGTATTATGGTACAGAGTCAATGTGGAGGCTATATACAGGGTGTTACGGTACAGAGTCAATGTGGAGGCTATATACAGGGTGTTACGGTACAGAGTCAATGTGGAGGCTATATACAGGGTACCGGTACAGAGTCAATGTGGAGGCTATATACGGGGTACTGGTACAGAGTCAATGTGGAGGCTATATACAGGGGGTACTGGTACAGAGTCAATGTGGAGGCTATATACAGGGTGTTATGGTACAGAGTCAATGTGGAGGCTATAACAGGGTATTCGGTACAGAGTCAATGTGAGAGCTATATACAGGGGGTACTGGAACAGAGTCAATGTGGAGGCTATATACAGGGTGTATGGTACAGAGTCAATGTGGAGGCTATATACAGGGTATTACGGTACAGAGTCAATGTGGAGGCTATATACAGGGTGTTATGGTACAGAGTCAATGTGGAGGCTATATACAGGGGTACCGGTACAGAGTCAATGTGGAGACTATATACAGGGTTTACGGTACAGAGTCAATGTGGAGGCTATATACAGGGGGTACCGGTACAGAGTCAATGTGGAGACTATATACGGGGTGTACCGGTATAGAGTCAATGTGGAGGCTATATACAGGGGGGTACCGGTACAGAGTCAATGTGGAGGCTATATACAGGGTGTTACGGTACAGAGTCAATGTGGAGACTATATACAGGGTGTTACGGTACAGAGTCAATGTGGAGACTATATACAGGGTGTTACGGTACAGAGTCAATGTGGAGGCTATATACAGGGGGTACCAGTACAGAGTCAATGTGGAGGCTATATACAGGGTGTTATGGTACAGAGTCAATGAGGAGGCTATATACACAGTGGGGGGTGGGGTACCGGTACAGAGGTCCAATGTGGAGGCTATATACAGGGTGTTATGGTACATAGTCAATGTGGAGGCTATATACAGGGTATTACGGTACAGAGTCAATGTGGAGGCCTATACAGGGTTTTACGGTACAGAGTCAATGAGGAGGCTATATACAGGGTGTTATGGTACATAGTCAATGTGGAGGCTATAGACAGGGTGTACCGCTACAGAGTCAATGTGGAGGCTATATACAGGGGGTACCAGTACAGAGTCAATGTGGAGGCTATATACAGGGCGTACCGGTACAGAGTCAATGAGGAGGCTTATATACAGGGGGTACCGGTACAGAGTCAATGTGGAGGCTATATACAGGGTGTTATGGTACATAGTCAATGTGGAGGCTATATACAGGGTGTTACGGTACAGGGTCAATGTGGTGGCTAAATACAGGGTTTTACGGTACAGAGTCAATGTGGAGGCTATATACAGGGTGTACCGCTACAGAGTCAATGTGGAGGCTATATACAGATGGCACTGGTACAGAGTCAGTGTGGAGGCTATATACAGGGTGTACCGGGACAGAGTAATGTGGAGGCTATATACAGGGGGTACCGGTACAGAGTCAGTGTGGAGGCTATATACAGGGTGTTATGGTACAGAGTCAATGTGGAGGCTATATACAGGGGGTACCGGTACAGAGTCATGTGGAGGCTATATACAGGGTGTACGGGACAGAGTTAATGTGGAGGCTATATACAGATGGACGGTACAGAGTCAGTGTGGAGGCTATATACAGGGTGTTATGGTACAGAGTCAATGTGGAGGCTATATACAGGGTGTTATGGTACAGAGTCAATGTGGAGGCTATATACAGATGGTACTGGTACAGAGTCAGTGTGGAGGCTATATACAGGGGTGTACCGGGACAGAGTTAATGTGGAGGCTATATACAGGGGGTACCGGTACAGAGTCAGTGTGGAGGCTATATACAGGGTGTTATGGTACAGAGTCAATGTGGAGGCTATATACAGGGTGTTATGGTACAGAGTCAATGTGGAGGCTATATACAGATGGTACTGGTACAGAGTCAGTGTGGAGGCTATATACAGGGGGTACCGGGACAGAGTTAATGTGGAGGCTATATACAGGGGGTACCGGTACAGAGTCAATGTGGAGGCTATATACGGGGGTACCGGTACAGAGTCAATGTGGAGGCTATATACAGGGGGTACCGGGACAGAGTTAATGTGGAGGCTATCATACAGGGGGTACTGGTACAGAGTCAATGTGGAGCTATATACAGGGGGTACCGGTACAGAGTCAATGTGGAGGCTATATACAGGGTGTTATGGTACAGAGTCAATGTGGAGACTATATACAGGGGTACCAGTACAGAGTCAATGTGGAGGCTATATACAGGGCGTACCGGTACAGAGTCAATGAGGAGGCTATATACAGGGGGTACCGGTAACAGAGTCAATGTGGAGGCTATATACAGGGTGTTATGTACATAGTCAATGTGGAGGCTATATACAGGGGCTACGGTACAGAGTCAATGTGGAGGCTATATAACAGGGGGTACCGGTACAGAGTCAATGTGGAGGCTATATACAGGGGGTACCGGGACAGAGTTAATGTGGAGGCTATATACAGGGGGTACCGGTACAGAGTCAATGTGGAGGCTATATACAGGGGTACCGGTACAGAGTCAATGTGGAGGCTATATACAGGGTGTTATGGTACAGAGTCAATGTGGAGGCTATATACAGGGGGTACCAGTACAGAGTCAATGTGGAGGCTATATACAGGGCGTACCGGTACAGAGTCAATGAGGAGGCTATATACAGGGGGGTGGTCACCGGTACAGAGTCAATGTGGAGGCTATATACAGGGTGTTATGGTACATAGTCAATGTGGAGGCTATATACAGGGGCTACCGGTACAGAGTCAATGTGGAGGCTATATACAGGGGGTACCGGTACAGAGTCAATGTGGAGACTATATACAGGGTGTTATGGTACATAGTAAATGTGGAGGCTATATACAGGGGGTACCGGTACAGAGTCAATGTGGAGGCTATATAAGGGGGTACGGTACAGAGTCAAATGTGGAGACTATATACAGGGTGTTACGGTACAGAGTCAATGTGGAGGATATATACAGGGTGTTACGGTACAGAGTCAATGTGGAGGCTATATACAGGGGTAACCAGTAACAGAGTCAATGTGGAGCTATATAAGGGGGTTACCGGTACAGAGTCAATGTGGAGGCTATATACAGGGGGTACCAGTACAGAGTCAATGTGGAGGCTATATACAGGGTGTTATGGTACAGAGTCAATGAGGGAGGCTATAAACAGGGGGTACCGGTACAGAGTCAATGTGGAGGCTATATACAGGGTGTTATGGTACATAGTCAATGTGGAGCTATATACAGGGTATTACGGTTACAGAGTCAATGTGGGAGGCTATATACAGGGTTTACGGTACAGAGTCAATGAGGAGGCTATATACAGGGTGTTATGGTACATAGTCAATGTGGAGGCTATAGACAGGGTGTACCGCTACAGAGTCAATGTGGAGGCTATATACAGGGGGTACCAGTACAGAGTCATGTGGAGGCTATATACAGGGCGTACCGGTACAGAGTCATGAGGAGGCTATATACAGGGGGTTACCGGTACAGAGTCAATGTGGAGGCTATATACAGGGTGTTATGGTACATAGTCAATGTGGAGGCTATACACAGGGTGTTACGGTACAGGGTCAAGTTGGTGGCTAAATAAGGGTTTTACGGTACAGAGTCAATGTGGAGGCTATATACAGGTGTACCGCTACAGAGTCAATGTGGAGGTATATACAGGGGGTGGTACCAGTACAGAGTCAATGTGGAGGCTATATACAGGGGGTGGTACCGGTACAGGTCATGGGGGGCTATATACAGGGTTGTTTATGGTACAGAGTCAATGTGGAGGCTATATACAGGGGTTTATGGGTACAGAGTCAATGTGGAGGCTATATACAGGGTGTACGGTACAGAGTCAATGTGGAGGCTATATACAGGGTGTTACGGTACAGAGTCAATGTGGAGGCTATATACAGGGTGTTACCGGACAGAGTCAATGTGGAGGCTATATACAGGGTGGTACCGGTACAGAGTCAATGTGGAGGCATATACAGCCAGGGGGTACCGGTACAAGAGTCAATGTGGAGACATATACAGGGGGTACCGGTACAGAGTCAATGTGGGGCTAGATACAGGGGGTACCGGTACAGAGTCAATGTGGAGGCTATATACAGGGGGTACCGGACACAGAGTCAATGTGGAGGCTATATACAGGGGGACGTACAGAGTCAATGTGGAGGCTATATACAGGTGGGTACCGTACAGAGTCAATGTGGAGGCTATATACAGGGGGTACCGGTACAGAGTCAATGTGGAGGCATATACAGGGTGTTACAGGTACAGAGTCAATGTGGAGGCTATATACAGGGGGTACCCGGTACAGAGTCAATGTGGAGGCTATATACAGGGTGTTATTGGTACAGAGTCATGTGGAGGCTATATACAGGGGGTCCCGGTACAGAGTCAATGTGGAGGCAATACAGGGGTATTAGGTACAGATCAATGTGGAGGCTATATACAGGGTGTACGGTACAGAGTCATGTGGAGGCTATATAACGGGTGTTACGGTACAGAGTCAATTGGAGGCTATATACAAGGGGGTACGGTACAGAGTCAATGTGGAGGCTATATACAGGGGTTACGGTACAGAGTCAATGTGGAGGCTATATACAGGGGGTGGACCGGTACAGAGTCAATGTGGAGGCTATATACAGGGGGGGTACTGGTACAGAGTCAATGTGGAGGCTATATACAGGGGGTGGTAACAGAGTCAATGTGGAGGCTATATACAGGGTGTTATGGTACAGAGTCAATGTGGAGGCTAATACAGGGTACCAGTACAGAGTCAATGTGGAGTCTATATACAGGGGGGTACGGTACAGAGTCAATGTGGAGGCTATATACAGGGGTTACCGGTACAGAGTCAATGTGGAGGCTATATACAGGGTATTACGGTACAGAGTCAATGTGGAGGCTATATACAGGGTGTACGGTACAGAGTCAATGTGGAGGCTATATACAGGGGGGGGGTACGGTACAGAGTCAATGTGGAGATATACAGGGTGTTACGGTACAGAGTCAATGTGGAGGCTATATACAGGGGGTACCGGTACAGAGTCAATGTGGAGACTATATACAGGGGTGTAACGGATATAGTCAATGTGGAGGCTATAACAGGCGGGGGGGGGGTACCGGTACAGAGTCAATGTGGAGCTATATACAGGGGTACGGTACAGAGTCAATGTGGAGGCTATATACAGGGGGTACAGGTACAGAGTCAATGTGGAGACTATATACGGGTGTTACGGTACAGAGTCAATGTGGAGGCTATATACAGGGGGTCGGGGGTACCAGTACAGAGTCATATGGAGGCTATATACAGGGTGTTATGGTACAGAGGTCAATGAGGAGGCTATATACAGGGGGTACCGGTACAGAGTCAATGTGGAGGCTATATACAGGGTGTTATGGTACATAGTCAATGTGGAGGCTATATACAGGGTATTACGGTACAGAGTCAATGTGGAGGCTATATACAGGGTTTTACGGTACAGAGTCAATGAGGAGGCTATTACAGGGTGTTATGGTACATAGTTCAATGTGGAGGCTATAGACAGGGTGTACCGCTACAGAGTCAATGTGGAGGCTATATACAGGGGGTACCAGTACAGAGTCAATGTGGAGGCTATATACAGGGCGTACCGGTACAGAGTCAATGAGGAGGCTATATACAGGGGGTACCGGTACAGAGTCAATGTGGAGGCTATATACAGGGGTGTTATGGTACAGAGTCAATGTGGAGGCTATATACAGGGTGTTACGGTACAGGGTCAATGTGGTGGCTAAATACAGGGTTTTACGGTACAGAGTCAATGTGGAGGCTATATACAGGGTGTACCGCTACAGAGTCAATGTGGAGGCTATATACAGATGGGTACAGGTACAGAGTCAGATGTGGAGGCTATATACAGGGGGTACCGGGACAGAGTTAATGTGGAGGCTATATACAGGGGGTACCGGTACAGAGTCAGTGTGGAGGCTATATACAGGGTGTTATGGTACAGAGTCAATGTGGAGGCTATATACAGGGGGGTACGGTACAGAGTCAATGTGGAGGCTATATACAGGGTTTGTACCGGGACAGAGTAATGTGGAGGCTATATACAGTGGCACTGGTACAGAGTCAGTGTGGAGGCTATATACAGGGTGTTATGGTACAGAGTCAATGTGGAGGCTATATACAGGGGTTATGGTACAGAGTCAATGTGGAGGCTATATACAGATGGCACTGGTACAGAGTCAGTGTGGAGGCTATATACAGGGTGTACGGACAGAGTTAATGTGGAGGCTATATACAGGGGGTTACCGGTACAGAGTCAGTGTGGAGGCTATATACAGGGTGTTATGGTACAGAGTCAATGTGGAGGCTATATTACAGGGTGTTATGGTACAGAGTCAATGTGGAGGCTATATACAGATGGTACTGGTACAGAGTCAGTGTGGAGGCTATATACAGGGGGTACCGGGACAGAGTTAATGTGGAGGCTATATACAGGGGGTACCGGTACAGAGTCAATGTGGAGGCTATATACAGGGGGTACGGTACAGAGTCAATGTGGAGGCTATATACAGGGGTACCGGGACAGAGTTAATGTGGAGGCTATATTACAGGGGGTACTGGTACAGAGTCAATGTGGAGGCTATATACAGGGGGTACCGGTACAGAGTCAATGTGGAGGCTATATACAGGGTGTTATGGTACAGAGTCAATGTGGAGACTATATACAGGGGGTACCAGTACAGAGTCAATGTGGAGGCTATATACAGGGCGTACCGGTACAGAGTCAATGAGGAGGCTATATACAGGGGGTACCGGTACAGAGTCAATGTGGAGGCTATATACAGGGTGTTATGGTACATAGTCAATGTGGAGGCTATATACAGGGGCTACCGGTACAGAGTCAATGTGGAGGCTATATACAGGGGGTACCGGTACAGAGTCAATGTGGAGGCTATATACAGGGGGTACCGGGACAGAGTTAATGTGGAGGCTATATACAGGGGGTACCGGTACAGAGTCAATGTGGAGGCTATATACAGGGGGTACCGGTACAGAGTCAATGTGGAGGCTATATACAGGGTGTTATGGTACAGAGTCAATGTGGAGGCTATATACAGGGGGTACCAGTACAGAGTCAATGTGGAGGCTATATACAGGGCGTACCGGTACAGAGTCAATGAGGAGGCTATATACAGGGGGTACCGGTACAGAGTCAATGTGGAGGCTATATACAGGGTGTTATGGTACATAGTCAATGTGGGAGGCTATATACAGGGGCTACCGGTACAGAGTCATGTGGAGGCTATATACAGGGGGGGTACCGGTACAGAGTCAATGTGGAGACTATATACAGGGTGTTATGGTACATAGTAAATGTGGAGGCTATATACAGGGGGGTACCGGTACAGAGTCAATGTGGAGGCTATATACAGGGGGTACCGGTACAGAGTCAATGTGGAGACTATATACAGGGTGTTACGGTACAGAGGTCAATGTGGAGACTATACAGGGTGTTACGGTACAGAGTCAATGTGGAGGCTATATACAGGGGGTACCAGTACAGAGTCAATGTGGAGGCCTATATTCAGGGGTTTACCGGTACAGAGTCAATGTGGAGGCTATATACAGGGGGGTACCAGTACAGAGTCAATGTGGAGGCTATATACAGGGTGTATGGTACAGAGTCAATGAGGAGGCTATAAACAGGGGTACCGGTACAGAGTCAATGTGGAGGCCTATATACAGGGTGTTATGGTACATAGTCAATGTGGAGGCTATATACAGGGTATTACGGTACAGAGTCAATGTGAGGCTATATACAGGGTTTTACGGTACAGAGTCAATGAGGAGGCTATATACAGGGTGTTATGGTACATAGTCAATGTGGAGGCTATAGACAGGGTGTACCGCTACCGAGTCAATGTGGAGGCTATATACAGGGGGTACCAGTACAGAGTCAATGTGGAGGCTATATACAGGCGTACCGGTACAGAGTCAATGAGGAGGCTATATACAGGGGGTACGGTACAGAGTCAATGTGGAGGCTATATACAGGGTGTTATGGTACATAGTCAATGTGGAGGCTATACACAGGGTGTTACGGTACAGGGTCAATGTGGTGGCTAAATACAGGGTTTTACGGTACAGAGACAATGTGGAGGCTATATACAGGGTGTACCGCTACAGAGTCAATGTGGAGGCTATATACAGGGGGTACCAGTACAGAGTCAATGTGGAGGCTATATACAGGGGGTACCGGTACAGAGTCAATGTGGAGACTATATACAGGGTGTTATGGTACATAGTCAATGTGGAGGCTATATACAGGGTGTTATGGTACAGAGTCAATGTGGAGGCTATATACAGGGTGTTACGGTACAGAGTCAATGTGGAGGCTATATACAGGGTGTTACGGTACAGAGTCAATGTGGAGGCTATATACAGGGTGTTATGGTACAGAGTCAATGTGGAGGCTATATACAGGGGGGTACCGGTACAGAGTCAATGTGGAGACTATATACAGGGTGTTACGGTACAGAGTCAATGTGGAGGCTATATACAGGGGGGTACCGGTACAGAGTCAATGTGGAGGCTATATACAGGGGGTACCGGTACAGAGTCAATGTGGAGGCTATATACAGGGGGTACCGGTACAGAGTCAATGTGGAGACTATATACAGGGTGTACCGGTATATAGTCAATGTGGAGGCTATATACAGGGGGTACCGGTACAGAGTCAATGTGGAGGCTATATACAGGGTGTTACGGTACAGAGTCAATGTGGAGGCTATATACAGGGGGTACCGGTACAGAGTCAATGTGGAGGCTATATACAGGGGGTACCGGTACAGAGTCAATGTGGAGACTATATACAGGGTGTACCGGTATATAGTCAATGTGGAGGCTATATACAGGGGGTACCGGTACAGAGTCAATGTGGAGGCTATATACAGGGTGTTATGGTACAGAGTCAATGTGGAGGCTATATACAGGGTGTTATGGTACAGAGTCAATGTGGAGGCTATATACAGATGGTACTGGTACAGAGTCAGTGTGGAGGCTATATACAGGGGGTACCGGTACAGAGTCAATGTGGAGGCTATATACAGGGTGTACCGGTACAGAGTCAATGTGGAGGCTATATACAGGGGGGTACGGTACAGAGTCAATGTGGAGGCTATATACAGGGTGTACCGGGACAGAGTTAATGTGGAGGCTATATACAGATGGCACTGGTACAGAGTCAGTGTGGAGGCTATATACAGGGTGTTATGGTACAGAGTCAATGTGGAGGCTATATACAGGGTGTTATGGTACAGAGTCAATGTGGAGGCTATATACAGATGGCACTGGTACAGAGTCAGTGTGGAGGCTATATACAGGGGGTACCGGGACAGAGTTAATGTGGAGGCTATATACAGGGGGTACCGGTACAGAGTCAATGTGGAGGCTATATACAGGGGGTACCGGTACAGAGTCAATGTGGAGGCTATATACAGGGGGTACCGGGACAGAGTTAATGTGGAGGCTATATACAGGGGGTACCGGTACAGAGTCAATGTGGAGGCTATATACAGGGGGTACCGGTACAGAGTCAATGTGGAGGCTATATACAGGGTGTTATGGTACAGAGTCAATGTGGAGGCTATATACAGGGGGGTACCAGTACAGAGTCAATGTGGAGGCTATATACAGGGTGTTATGGTACAGAGTCAATGTGGAGGCTATATACAGGGTGTTATGGTACAGAGTCAATGTGGAGGCTATATACAGATGGTACTGGTACAGAGTCAGTGTGGAGGCTATATACAGGGGGTACCGGTACAGAGTCAATGTGGAGGCTATATACAGGGTGTACCGGTACAGAGTCAATGTGGAGGCTATATACAGGGGGTACCGGTACAGAGTCAATGTGGAGGCTATATACAGGGTGTACCGGGACAGAGTTAATGTGGAGGCTATATACAGATGGCACTGGTACAGAGTCAGTGTGGAGGCTATATACAGGGTGTTATGGTACAGAGTCAATGTGGAGGCTATATACAGGGTGTTATGGTACAGAGTCAATGTGGAGGCTATATACAGATGGCACTGGTACAGAGTCAGTGTGGAGGCTATATACAGGGGGTACCGGGACAGAGTTAATGTGGAGGCTATATACAGGGGGTACCGGTACAGAGTCAATGTGGAGGCTATATACAGGGGGTACCGGTACAGAGTCAATGTGGAGGCTATATACAGGGGGTACCGGGACAGAGTTAATGTGGAGGCTATATACAGGGGGTACCGGTACAGAGTCAATGTGGAGGCTATATACAGGGGGTACCGGTACAGAGTCAATGTGGAGGCTATATACAGGGCGTACCGGTACAGAGTCAATGAGGAGGCTATATACAGGGGGTACCGGTACAGAGTCAATGTGGAGGCTATATACAGGGTGTTATGGTACATAGTCAATGTGGAGGCTATATACAGGGGCTACCGGTACAGAGTCAATGTGGAGGCTATATACAGGGGGTACCGGTACAGAGTCAATGTGGAGACTATATACAGGGTGTTATGGTACATAGTAAATGTGGAGGCTATATACAGGGGGTACCGGTACAGAGTCAATGTGGAGGCTATATACAGGGGGGTACCGGTACAGAGTCAATGTGGAGACTATATACAGGGTGTTACGGTACAGAGTCAATGTGGAGACTATATACAGGGTGTTACGGTACAGAGTCAATGTGGAGGCTATATACAGGGGGTACCAGTACAGAGTCAATGTGGAGGCTATATTCAGGGGTTACCGGTACAGAGTCAATGTGGAGGCTATATACAGGGGTACCAGTACAGAGTCAATATGGAGGCTATATACAGGGTGTTATGGTACAGAGTCAATGAGGAGGCTATATACAGGGGGGTACCGGTACAGAGTCAATGTGGAGGCTATATACAGGGTGTTATGGTACATAGTCAATGTGGAGGCTATATACAGGGTATTACGGTACAGAGTCAATGTGGAGGCTATATACAGGGTTTTACGGTACAGAGTCAATGAGGAGGCTATATACAGGGTGTTATGGTACATAGTCAATGTGGAGGCTATAGACAGGGTGTACCGCTACAGAGTCAATGAGGAGGCTATATACAGGGGGTACCAGTACAGAGTCAATGTGGAGGCTATATACAGGGCGTACCGGTACAGAGTCAATGAGGAGGCTATATACAGGGGGGTACCGGTACAGAGTCAATGTGGAGGCTATATACAGGGTGTTATGGTACATAGTCAATGTGGAGGCTATATACAGGGTGTTACGGTACAGGGTCAATGTGGTGGCTAAATACAGGGTTTTACGGTACAGAGTCAATGTGGAGGCTATATACAGGGTGTACCGCTACAGAGTCAATGTGGAGGCTATATACAGATGGCACTGGTACAGAGTCAGTGTGGAGGCTATATACAGGGTGTACCGGGACAGAGTTAATGTGGAGGCTATATACAGGGGGTACCGGTACAGAGTCAGTGTGGAGGCTATATACAGGGTGTTATGGTACAGAGTCAATGTGGAGGCTATATACAGGGTGTTATGGTACAGAGTCAATGTGGAGGCTATATACAGATGGTACTGGTACAGAGTCAGTGTGGAGGCTATATACAGGGGGTACCGGGACAGAGTTAATGTGGAGGCTATATACAGGGGGTACCGGTACAGAGTCAATGTGGAGGCTATATACAGGGGGTACCGGTACAGAGTCAATGTGGAGGCTATATACAGGGGGTACCGGGACAGAGTTAATGTGGAGGCTATATACAGGGGGTACTGGTACAGAGTCAATGTGGAGGCTATATACAGGGCGTACCGGTACAGAGTCAATGTGGAGGCTATATACAGGGTGTTATGGTACAGAGTCAATGTGGAGACTATATACAGGGGGTACCAGTACAGAGTCAATGTGGAGGCTATATACAGGGCGTACCGGTACAGAGTCAATGAGGAGGCTATATACAGGGTGTTATGGTACATAGTCAATGTGGAGGCTATACACAGGGTGTTACGGTACAGGGTCAATGTGGTGGCTAAATACAGGGTTTTACGGTACAGAGTCAATGTGGAGGCTATATACAGGGTGTACCGCTACAGAGTCAATGTGGAGGCTATATACAGGGGGGTACCAGTACAGAGTCAATGTGGAGGCTATATACAGGGGGGTACCGGTACAGAGTCAATGTGGAGACTATATACAGGGTGTTATGGTACATAGTCAATGTGGAGGCTATATACAGGGTGTTACGGTACAGAGTCAATGTGGAGGCTATATACAGGGGGTACCAGTACAGAGTCAATGTGGAGGCTATATACAGGGTGTTATGTTACAGAGTCAATGTGGAGGCTATATACAGGGTGTTATGGTACAGAGTCAATGTGGAGGCTACATACAGGGTGTTACGGTACAGAGTCAATGTGGAGGCTATATACAGGGTATTACGGTACAGAGTCAATGTGGAGGCTATATACAGGGGGTACCAGTACAGAGTCAATGTGGAGGCTATATACAGGGGGTACCGGTACAGAGTCAATGTGGAGGCTATATACAGGGGGTACCGGTACAGAGTCAATGTGGAGGCTATATGCAGGGGGTACCGGTACAGAGTCAATGTGGAGGCTATATACAGGGTGTTACGGTACAGAGTCAATGTGGAGGCTATATACAGGGGGTACCGGTACAGAGTCAATGTGGAGACTATATACAGGGTGTACCGGTATATAGTCAATGTGGAGGCTATATACAGGGGGTACCGGTACAGAGTCAATGTGGAGGCTATATACAGGGGGTACCAGTACAGAGTCAATGTGGAGGCTATATACAGGGGGTACCGGTACAGAGTCAATGTGGAGACTATATACAGGGTGTTATGGTACATAGTCAATGTGGAGGCTATATACAGGGTGTTACGGTACAGAGTCAATGTGGAGGCTATATACAGGGGGTACCAGTACAGAGTCAATGTGGAGGCTATATACAGGGTGTTATGGTACAGAGTCAATGTGGAGGCTATATACAGGGTATTACGGTACAGAGTCAATGTGGAGGCTATATACAGGGGGTACCAGTACAGAGTCAATGTGGAGGCTATATACAGGGGGTACCGGTACAGAGTCAATGTGGAGGCTATATACAGGGGGTACCGGTACAGAGTCAATGTGGAGGCTATATGCAGGGGGTACCGGTACAGAGTCAATGTGGAGGCTATATACAGGGTGTTACGGTACAGAGTCAATGTGGAGGCTATATACAGGGGGTACCGGTACAGAGTCAATGTGGAGGCTATATACAGGGGGTACCGGTACAGAGTCAATGTGGAGACTATATACAGGGTGTACCGGTATATAGTCAATGTGGAGGCTATATACAGGGGGTACCGGTACAGAGTCAATGTGGAGGCTATATACAGGGTGTTATGGTACAGAGTCAATGTGGAGGCTATATACAGGGTGTTATGGTACAGAGTCAATGTGGAGGCTATATACAGGGTGTTATGGTACAGAGTCAATGTGGAGGCTATATACAGGGGGTACCGGGACAGAGTTAATGTGGAGGCTATATACAGGGTGTTATGGTACAGAGTCAATGTGGAGGCTATATACAGGGTGTTATGGTACAGAGTCAATGTGGAGGCTATATACAGATGGTACTGGTACAGAGTCAGTGTGGAGGCTATATACAGGGGGGTACCGGTACAGAGTCAATGTGGAGGCTATATACAGGGTGTACCGGTACAGAGTCAATGTGGAGGCTATATACAGGGGGTACCGGTACAGAGTCAATGTGGAGGCTATATACAGGGTGTACCGGGACAGAGTTAATGTGTAGGCTATATACAGGGGGGTACCGGTACAGAGTCAGTGTGGAGGCTATATACAGGGTGTTATGGTACAGAGTCAATGTGGAGGCTATATACAGGGTGTTATGGTACAGAGTCAATGTGGAGGCTATATACAGATGGTACTGGTACAGAGTCAGTGTGGAGGCTATATACAGGGGGTACCGGGACAGAGTTAATGTGGAGGCTATATACAGGGGGTACCGGTACAGAGTCAATGTGGAGGCTATATACAGGGGGTACCGGTACAGAGTCAATGTGGAGGCTATATACAGGGGGTACCGGGACAGAGTTAATGTGGAGGCTATATACAGGGGGTACCGGTACAGAGTCAATGTGGAGGCTATATACAGGGGGGTACCGGTACAGAGTCAATGTGGAGGCTATATACAGGGTGTTATGGTACAGAGTCAATGTGGAGACTATATACAGGGGGTACCAGTACAGAGTCAATGTGGAGGCTATATACAGGGCGTACCGGTACAGAGTCAATGAGGAGGCTATATACAGGGGGTACCGGTACAGAGTCAATGTGGAGGCTATATACAGGGTGTTATGGTACATAGTCAATGTGGAGGCTATATACAGGGGGGTACCGGTACAGAGTCAATGTGGAGGCTATATACAGGGGGTACCGGTACAGAGTCAATGTGGAGACTATATACAGGGTGTTATGGTACATAGTAAATGTGGAGGCTATATACAGGGGGTACCGGTACAGAGTCAATGTGGAGGCTATATACAGGGGGTACCGGTACAGAGTCAATGTGGAGACTATATACAGGGTGTTACGGTACAGAGTCAATGTGGAGACTATATACAGGGTGTTACGGTACAGAGTCAATGTGGAGGCTATATACAGGGGGTACCAGTACAGAGTCAATGTGGAGGCTATATTCAGGGGTTACCGGTACAGAGTCAATGTGGAGGCTATATACAGGGGGGTACCAGTACAGAGTCAATGTGGAGGCTATATACAGGGTGTTATGGTACAGAGTCAATGAGGAGGCTATATACAGGGGGGTACCGGTACAGAGTCAATGTGGAGGCTATATACAGGGTGTTATGGTACATAGTCAATGTGGAGGCTATATACAGGGTATTACGGTACAGAGTCAATGTGGAGGCTATATACAGGGTTTTACGGTACAGAGTCAATGAGGAGGCTATATACAGGGTGTTATGGTACATAGTCAATGTGGAGGCTATAGACAGGGTGTACCGCTACAGAGTCAATGTGGAGGCTATATACAGGGGGGTACCAGTACAGAGTCAATGTGGAGGCTATATACAGGGCGTACCGGTACAGAGTCAATGAGGAGGCTATATACAGGGGGTACCGGTACAGAGTCAATGTGGAGGCTATATACAGGGTGTTATGGTACATAGTCAATGTGGAGGCTATATACAGGGTGTTACGGTACAGGGTCAATGTGGTGGCTAAATACAGGGTTTTACGGTACAGAGTCAATGTGGAGGCTATATACAGGGTGTACCGCTACAGAGTCAATGTGGAGGCTATATACAGGGGGTACCAGTACAGAGTCAATGTGGAGGCTATATACAGGGGGTACCGGTACAGAGTCAATGTGGAGACTATATACAGGGTGTTATGGTACATAGTCAATGTGGAGGCTATATACAGGGTGTTACGGTACAGAGTCAATGTGGAGGCTATATACAGGGGGTACCAGTACAGAGTCAATGTGGAGGCTATATACAGGGTGTTATGGTACAGAGTCAATGTGGAGGCTATATACAGGGTGTTATGGTACAGAGTCAATGTGGAGGCTACATACAGGGTGTTACGGTACAGAGTCAATGTGGAGGCTATATACAGGGGGTACCGGTACAGAGTCAATGAGGAGGCTATATACAGGGGGTACCGGTACAGAGTCAATGTGGAGGCTATATATAGGGGGGTACCGGGACAGAGTTAATGTGTAGGCTATATACAGGGGGTACCGGTACAGAGTCAATGTGGAGGCTATATACAGGGTGTTATGGTACAGAGTCAATGTGGAGGCTATATACAGGGTGTTATGGTACAGAGTCAATGTGGAGGCTATATACAGATGGTACTGGTACAGAGTCAATGTGGAGGCTATATACAGGGTGTTATGGTACAGAGTCAATGTGGAGGCTATATACAGATGGTACTGGTACAGAGTCAGTGTGGAGGCTATATACAGGGGGTACCGGTACAGAGTCAATGTGGAGGCTATATACAGGGTGTTATGGTACAGAGTCAATGAGGAGGCTATATACAGGGGGGTACCGGTACAGAGTTAATGTGGAGGCTATATACAGGGGGTACCGGTACAGAGTTAATGTGGAGGCTATATACAGGGGGATCCAGTACAGAGTCAATGTGGAGGCTATATACAGGGGGTACTGGTACAGAGTCAATGTGGAGGCTATATACAGGGGGGTACCGGTACAGAGTCAATGTGGAGGCTATATACAGGGTGTTATGGTACAGAGTCAGTGTGGAGGCTATATACAGGGCGTACCGGTACAGAGTCAATGAGGAGGCTATATACAGGGGGTACCGGTACAGAGTCAATGAGGAGGCTATATACAGCTGGGTACCGGTACAGAGTCAATGTGGAGGCTATATACAGGGGGTACCGGTACAGAGTCAATGTGGAGGCTATATACAGGGGGTACCGGTACAGAGTCAATGTGGAGGCTATATACAGGGGGTTCCGGTACAGAGTCAATGTGGAGGCTATATACAGGGGGTACCGGTACAGAGTTAATGTGGAGGCTATATACAGGGGGTACCGGTACAGAGTTAATGTGGAGGCTATATACAGGGGGTTCCAGTACAGAGTCAATGTGGAGGCTATATACAGGGGGTACCGGTACAGAGTTAATGTGGAGGCTATATACAGGGGGTACCGGTACAGAGTCAATGTGTGGGTGTTTAGAAATATATATCACCCTCTATCCTTCTCTGTGTCCGTCCCAAATGGCATCCTATTTCCTACATAGTGCACTATATACAGTGCCTTGCGAAAGTATTCGGCCCCCTTGAACTTTGCGACCTTTTGCCACATTTCAGGCTTCAAACATAAAGATATAAAACTGTATTTTTTTGTGAAGAATCAACAACAAGTGGGACACAATCATGACGTGGAACGACATTTATTGGATATTTCAAACTTTTTTAACAAATCAAAAACGGAAAAATTGGGCGTGCTAAATTATTCAGCCCCCTTAAGTTAATACTTTTTGTAGCGCCACCTTTTGCTGCGATTACAGCTGTAAGTCGCTTGGCGTATGTCTCTATCAGTTTTGCACATCGAGAGACTGAAATTTTTTCCCATTCCTCCTTGCAAAACAGCTCGAGCTCAGTGAGGTTGGATGGAGAGCATTTGTGAACAGCAGTTTTCAGTTCTTTCCACAGATGCTCGATTGGATTCAGGTCTGGACTTTGACTTGGCCATTCTAACACCTGGATATGTTTATTTTTGAACCATTCCATTGTAGATTTTGCTTTATGTTTTGGATCATTGTCTTGTTGGAAGACAAATCTCCGTCCCAGTCTCAGGTCTTTTGCAGACTCCATCAGGTTTTCTTCCAGAATGGTCCTGTATTTGGCTCCATCCATCTTCCCATCAATTTTAACCTCTTTCCTGTCCCTGCTGAAGAAAAGCAGTCCCAAACCATGATGCTGCCACCACCATGTTTGACAGTGGGGATGGTGTGTTCAAGGTGATGAGCTGTGTTGCTTTTACGCCAAACATAACGTTTTGCATTGTTGCCAAAAAGTTCAATTTTGGTTTCATCTGACCAGAGCACCTTCTTCCACATGTTTGGTGTGTCTCCCAGGTGGCTTGTGGCAAACTTTAAACGACACTTTTTATGGATATCTTTAAGAAATGGCTTTCTTCTTGCCACTCTTCCATAAAGGCCAGATTTGTGCAATATACGACTGATTGTTGTCCTATGGACAGAGTCTCCCACCTCAGCTGTAGATCTCTGCAGTTCATCCAGAGTGATCATGGGCCTCTTGGCTGCATCTCTGATCAGTCTTCTCCTTGTATGAGCTGAAAGTTTAGAGGGACAGCCAGGTCTTGGTAGATTTGCAGTGGTCTGATACTCCTTCCAGTTCAATATTATCGCTTATACAATGCTCCTTGGGATGTTTAAAGCTTGGGAAATCTTTTTGTATCCAAATCCGGCTTTAAACTTCTTCACAACAGTATCTCGGACCTGCCTGGTGTGTTCCTTGTTCTTCATGATGCTCTCTGCGCTTTTAACGGACCTCTGAGACTATCACAGTGCAGGTGCATTTATACGGAGACTTGATTACACACAGGTGGATTGTATTTATCATCATTAGTCATTTAGGTCAACATTGGATCATTCAGAGATCCTCACTGAACTTCTGGAGAGAGTTTGCTGCACTGAAAGTAAAGGGGCTGAATAATTTTGCACGCCCAATTTTTCAGTTTTTGATTTGTTAAAAAAGTTTGAAATATCAAATAAATGTTGTTCCACTTCATGATTGTGTCCCACTTGTTGTTGATTCTTCACAAAAAATACAGTTTTATATCTTTATGTTTGAAGCCTGAAATGTGGCAAAAGGTCGCAAAGTTCAAGGGGGCCGAATACTTTCGCAAGGCACTGTATACTGTATATTTGACATGGGCTGGACCTCCGTCCCAAATGCCATCCTATTGCAGTACTTTTGACTGCAGTGTGTCGTCGGACAGTTGTATCCGATGAATATCACTGGACAAACTCTGTCTCAAGGAGCCTGTAGTAATTACCTGGAGCTGTTTTTATTACTAGCTACTATTGTACCTGGATATTTAGCTGTTATTACGTTGTTGTTTTCATGTGTTTAACACTTCTACTGTTTATACGGTAACTAACACTTCTACTGTTTATACGGTAACTAACACTTCTACTGTTTATACGGTAACTAACACTTCTACTGTTTATACGGTAACTAACACTTCTACTGTTTATACGATAACTACACTTCTACTGTTTATACGGTAACTAACATTTCTACTGTTTATACGGTAACTACACTTCTACTGTTTATACGGTAACTAACACTTCTACTGTTTATACGGTAACTAACACTTCTACTGTTTATACGGTAACTAACACTTCTACTGTTTATACGGTAACTAACACTTCTACTGTTTATACGGTAACTAACACTTCTACTGTTTATACGGTAACTAACACTTCTACTGTTTATACGGTAACTAACACTTCTACTGTTTATACGGTAACTAACACTTCTACTGTTTATACGGTAACTAACACTTCTACTGTTTATACGGTAACTAACACTTCTACTGTTTATACGGTAACTAACACTTCTACTGTTTATACGGTAACTACACTTCTACTGTTTATACGGTAACTAACACTTCTACTGTTTATACGGTAACTAACACTTCTACTGTTTATACGGTAACTAACACTTCTACTGTTTATACGGTAACTAACACTTCTACTGTTTATACGGTAACTAACACTTCTACTGTTTATACGGTAACTAACACTTCTACTGTTTATACGGTAACTAACACTTCTACTGTTTATACGGTAACTAACACTTCTACTGTTTATACGGTAACTAACACTTCTACTGTTTATACGGTAACTAACACTTCTACTGTTTATACGGTAACTAACACTTCTACTGTTTATACGGTAACTAACACTTCTACTGTTTATACGGTAACTACACTTCTACTGTTTATACGGTAACTAACACTTCTACTGTTTATACGGTAACTAACACTTCTACTGTTTATACGGTAACTACACTTCTACTGTTTATACGGTAACTAACACTTCTACTGTTTATACGGTAACTAACACTTCTACTGTTTATACGGTAACTAACACTTCTACTGTTTATACGGTAACTAACACTTCTACTGTTTATACGGTAACTTTAACACTTCTACTGTTTATACGGTAACTTTAACACATCCTCTGACTTCTGGGTTGTGATAACAAAGTATTTACAGGCCTATGGTTGTTATAATAAATGTGTGTTTACTCTAACATTACTGCCCCACCTTGTCAGGTCTCATATGGCATACATTACAGTAGGGCAGTATCTCCTGCCTTGTCAGGTCTCATATGGCATAGAGTACGGTAGAGGACAGTACAGCTCAGTACAGTACGGTAGAGGACAGTACAGTACGGTAGAGGACAGTACAGCTCAGTACAGTATGGTCGTGTCACCTACTCAGCTCAGTACAGTATGGTCGTGTCACCTACTCAGCTCAGTACAGTATGGTCGTGTCTCCTACTCAGCTCAGTACAGTATGGTCGTGTCACCTACTCAGCTCAGTACAGTATGGTCGTGTCTCCTACTCAGCTCAGTACAGTACGGTCGTGTCTCCTACTCAGCTCAGTACAGTACGGTCGTGTCTCCTACTCAGCTCAGTACAGTATGGTCGTGTCTCCTACTCAGCTCAGTATAGTATGGTCGTGTCTCCTACTCAGCTCAGTACAGTATGGTCGTGTCTCCTACTCAGCTCAGTGGCAGTGATCAGTAATTAGTGCAGGTGTTCCAGCTGGGTGAGAGGTCGTGATGGGGGGTCGGAGGTCAGGAGAGAGACAGCTGCTGAGGAAGTGTTCTCTGTGGATCCTCTCAGTGGAAGCCTGTCTCTGTTAACCTGGCAGGCTAGGGGCCACATGCAGGGGGCCTCTACCCTAGAGGCCCCCTGCATAACCCACCTAACTGTACAGGACCACGTCGCAGCTGTACTGGGCTAGCCCGGTTACATATCCACCAGGGTCTATTAACCTGTCAGGCTGGGGGCCTAGCCTTGTACCTGGCAACAGGTGTTTCTCTCTGCAGCCATCAGGTGTCTGTCTTAACATCATTAATGCGTAGATAATGTTACCTGACACCAGTGTTGTGATTTATTACGATCTATTACATATTGTATTTAACTAAAGCAATCATTCCACATTACACGATTACTACCTAGGCAATCAGCATGGAGCTAGTCTATAGGCCTACCTATCAGCATGGAGCTAGTCTATAGGCCTACCTATCAGCATGGAGTTAGTCTATAGGCCTACCTATCAGCATGGAGCTAGTCTATAGGCCTACCTATCAGCATGGAGCTAGTCTATAGGCCTACCTATCAGCATGGAGCTAGTCTATAGGCCTACCTAGGCAATCAGCATGGAGCTAGTCTATAGGCCTACCTATCAGCATGGAGCTAGTCTATAGGCCTACCTAGGCAATCAGCATGGAGCTAGTCTATAGGCCTACCTAGGCAATCAGCATGGAGCTAGTCTATAGGTCTACCTATCAGCATGGAGCTAGTCTATAGGCCACCTATCAGCATGGAGCTAGTCTATAGGCCTACCTATCAGCATGGAGCTAGTCTATAGGCCTACCTATCAGCATGGAGCTAGTCTATAGGCCTACCTATCAGCATGGAGCTAGTCTATAGGCCTACCTATCAGCATGGAGCTAGTCTATAGGCCTACCTATCAGCATGGAGCTAGTCTATAGGCCTACCTATCAGCATGGAGCTAGTCTATAGGCCTACCTATCAGCATGGAGCTAGTCTATAGGCCTACCTATCAGCATGGAGCTAGTCTATAGGCCTACCTATCAGCATGGAGCTAGTCTACAGGCCTACCTATCGGCATGGAGCTAGTCTATAGGCCAGTATCTGGTCCATAGCTCTTTGAAACAAGGCCAGAGTTGAGGAGATTAGGCCTATGGTCCAACAGTTCCAGTGACCTCTTGGTCCACATGCATGTGTAGAAAGGCCTGACATAAAGTCTCTCTTACTGAATCGCTGTATTGTAATTACTTCGCCACCATGGCCTATTTATTGCCTTACCTCCCTTATCTCACCTCAATTGCTCACAATGTATATAGACTTACTCTATTGTGTTATTGACTGTATGTTTGTTTTTACTCCATGTGTAACTCTGTCGTTGTTTGTGTCGAACTGCTTTGCTTTATCTTGGCCAGAGGTCGCAGTTGTAAATGAGAACTTGTTCTCAACTAGCCTACCTGCTTAAATAAAGGATGAAATTGAAAAAATGAGGGGTAGTGGATTAAAAATAATAATAATAATTAACTGTCAAGACTGGGTTTAAAGGTGACTTTAAAATGGCCACAGTCTGACTTATTTTTTTAATGACTGGAACAACAGATGTAGCCAATTCGCTGGATCCAATACTCCACTAGTCTGTTTAGCTCACATTTAACTTTTGGTTTTATGACGTATGGGACAGGTCTAGCTTTGGAAGCATTTTGGCTTGCTGTGTCTGGTTTCACGGTCAGTTTAACTGTTATGTCCTTCATTACTGCCAAGTTCTCCATTGAACACAGTGTGTTTCCTCAATATCCCTTGTAGGTTTGTGTCCTCTTTTACAACCATGTGAATTTCCTGCCAGTTTAGTTTGATATTTTCCAGCCATGTGCGTCCTAGCATAGCTTGGATGGTTGCCTTTCAACGATGTAAGAGTGGTAGCTTTTACCTTCTGTTCGTTACACTCCACCGTAACACTCACGTCTCCTCTCACAGTTTCACCGGAGTAGGTTTTCAGCGTCTTCTTCGTGGGCTGTGTGTTCTGTGATGTTGTTTCACTGTGTAAACAGCCACAGACAGCATAGATACGGCTGCTTCAGTGTCCACTTGCATCCGTACTGCTTCTTCGTTCAGCAGCTGTGTCACCCAGTATGTGTCCATTGATTTAAAATGGACAGAAACATGTAAAGATCATTGGGCATTTTGCTCCATTTTATGCACTTTATTTTATGCACTTTATTTTATGCACTTCATTTTATGCACTTTATGCACTTCATTTTATGCACTTCATTTTATGCACTTTATGCACTTTATTTTATGCACTTCACTTTATGCACTTTATTTTATGCACTTTATGCACTTCATTTTATGCACTTTATTTTATGCACTTCACTTTATGCACTTTATTTTATGCACTTTATGCACTTCATTTTATGCACTTTATTTTATGCACTTCACTTTATGCACTTCCTGAAGTATTTTTTTCCTTTAAGTACTTTTTGTTTGATTGTCTTTTTTTGTTTTTTTGTTTTTACATTCACATTCGATGTGACCCCTTTTCACCACAACTTTTGCAATCTAAGTCTGTGCACCAACTCTCCTCTGCTTTTGTGACCTGGTTTCCCACAGCGCTAGCATGGCACGGTGACCTGGTTTCTCACAGCAATAGCATGGCATGGTGACCTGGTTTCTCACAGCGATAGCATGCAATGATAAGTTACTCTTGTCAAAAAAGTGTTTCTGAATTGCCTTAGCTGCGTTTGCCGCACACTAACCTCAGTGATCGCCCAAGTTCAGTGTTCAAATAATTGTTTCAATACAGCCACAAACTGTAAAGCCACAAAACCCCTCCTCTTGATTTCTCTTGTGAAACCTGAATCTCTCTGAGATGGTCAGTGGTTTGGGAGAATAATGCCCTTTTTTAAGGTAGTTACAATTTCATCATATGATTTGTCACCGGGTGTTTCATGCGTTTACTAGGCTGCTCAGTAGAATAACTGTTTTTCCTCCCATAACAGTCAAACATGTTGGAACAACTACTTCCGTTTTAATTCCGTTTGCCAACACAAAGCAACTCAAAACGTTCTGTGTCGTTCCACATATTAGTCAAATGTTCCTATATTTCCAATCAGTGCAGACATTTTAAGTGTATTTTTCATTCTCACACTTTTAAGACGGTCCCTTACTCCAATACCTTCCACCCCCCTTCTTCTTTGCACTCACTGTGACGCACCCAGCTACGACTCTTTCTCGCTCTCCGGGCTCTGGTTGCTGTGACATAGGAAACTAGCTACACGTTTTATTTGCGTCTTTATATCGCGTATTATTAAAAATAATAATGATAATAATAAAACTCCGACTTCCCACCGAAATGATTAACACACACGTGAGAACGTTTCCTCCTCGTCGCCAGTTTTGTTGAATAGAACACTGTATTACTCATACAACTAATATAAGGACAGGAAATTAGATCGCAGTAGAAAGTACCGTGGGCATTGTTGACTGCGTTTCACAGGACAAAAAGCATCCCAATGTAGTAAGCAGAGGCTTGTTACAGGTGCCATAAAGGGACAAACAAAAATATCAATACACAACAATAACTTCCCCGTGCTCAAAATATGAATTGTCTGTTTATCCACCCTTCGTGAACTATTGGAAGACTCCCTGGTCTTTGAGATTGAATCTGTACATGACATTCGCTGGTTGACTGAGGGACCTTACAATTATCTGTATGTGTTGGGTAAAGAGAAGGTAGTCATTTAAAAACATGTTACACACTATCATTGCACACAGCGTGAGTCCATGCAATTTATGTGACTTGTTAAGCATATTGTTTACTCCTGAACTTATTTAGGCCATAACAACATTGTTGAATACTTATTGACTCAAGACATTTCAGCTTTTCATTTTTAATTAATTAATTTGTAAACATTTCTAAAAAAACATAACTCCACTTTATGGGGTATTGTAGGTAGATCCGTGACTCTAAATTGAATATTTTTTTAAATTCAGGCTGCAACACAACAAAATGTGGAAAAATCCAAGCGTGGGAATACATTCTGAAGGCGGTGTCTATCCGGGTTGCATCCGGTTTATATGGACCAACATCACGTGCGTATTAGCGCTCTGTGCGCACAGGGAGCAGCGACAACTTCATAACGTCATCCAAAAACATGGCAGACATTGGATGAATATAAAATGTAAATATTTTTCGGCTGTGAGTGATGGAAAACATTTTCAGGAGCAGTCGAAACCGTGCGTATAGACCGGAACCATGGCCACTTGGTTTCAATGGGCTTAATTCGGACCTAAGCTTGTCTCCTGCCTTCCAGTCTTTGGGACGACTCATTGTTAGGGCGGAGACATGCGCATCTCGTCATTATATACAGATCTCTGAACGGATACCAGCTACGTTAGGTTAGATACATAGACTGTATAAGAGAGGAATGTACACAACACAATGATGAGAGGGACAGAGACAGTTGGTGATAATATGCCTTATCTACTTTTTAAGAATTAGTCAAATGATTTGGTTAGACAGCCCTTCAGTATACTTAAGACAGGCTAGTTAAAGACAGTATGGTATGGGGAGCACAGGGGTAACACTGGCTGACTGCTACTGCCTGAACAGAGAGGAGATGATGACTTTAATTAAAAAGTCATCAAATAAAAACAAAGTAATATACACAACTGATTGTATTTCTTTTCTTATTCTTGTATTGATGTCTACACAATGTGGACCTGACAGAGACAATGGCATTTTTTTAAACATGTTTTGGCAATTCTTAATGTGACTAAAATCATTGGAATTATGTTATATCATAATGCATTTTGATGTTTAAATAAAGCACTCAGAGATCCGTGACAATGAACTGAACCTTTTTAAGCCTGTTTTGTATCACAACTAAGCCACGATAAATGTTTGTGTAATTTATGATGTAACGGTAAAGATGTCATGTTGTGGTTCCTCCCTCTCTCTCACTCTCACTCTCTCTCTCTCTCACTCTCTCTCCCTCTGTCTCTCTCTCTCTCTCTGTCTCTCACTCTCACTCTGTCTCTCTCTCCCTCCCTCTCTCTCTCTCACTTCTCACTTCTTCTAATTGCCAACATTAAATAAATAATTGAAGCTGCAGCAAGGCTGAGAAATGCCAAGGACACTTTGTGGACCGGGGTCTTCCCAGATAATCATTCTGAATGGAACACTTGTGTAAATGACCGAGTCCACATCTGTGTGTCTTTAGACAGATCTTATGACTATGGCCATTCAAACTGAATCAGTTTGGGCTGTTTAGCCAACTGGTTGTTGCTCTGGAACCAAGCTTGTATACTTGATCAAACCCAGCAAAACACAGCAGAGCTCAATACGTCAGTGTTGGCATTGAATGTGGCTTAAACCCTACAGGTCGATAAAGAGGGGAGTGTCATGATTTTCACTAATACCACAGTGTGTTCAGTTCCACTAGACCTGGTGTCAGTCAGTCCATCAGCCCCTCTCCTGGGCTTTTAATGCATCTATCCCTTTCACCTCTCTCTACTCTCCTCTCTTCCCTCTCTAGTCTCCTCTCTTCCCTCTCTACTCTCCCCTCTCTACTCTCCTCTCCTCTCTTCCCTCTCTACTCTCCTCTCCTCTCTTCCCTCTAGTCTCCTCTCTCTCCTCTCTTCCCTCTCTAGTCTCCTCTCTCTACTCTCCTCTCTTCCCTCTCTAGTCTCCTCTCTCTACTCTCCTCTCTTCCCTCTCTACTCTCTGCCCCCCTCTCCTCCCTGCTCTCCTCTCTGTCCCCTCTACTCTCTGCCCCCCTCTCCTCTCTGCCCCCCTCTCCTCTCTCTGCCCTCTACTCTCTTTACTCTGGCCTCTACTCTCTGAGGGGTGCTTTGGTTTATCCACGATTGATGTGCACATTTGGAGGAGAAAGTGTTTGTTTCCCTGAAGGAGGAGGACTGGAGTGTTTTCTTGGTCCACCTACTGCACTGGAAGGGAGACAGCCAGGGAGCCAGCCAAGCGAGGGGAGGCAGGAGGACATAAACGATATGAAGGAGAGAGTGTTTAGTGTTTCTCCTAGGGCAGGAGTGTAAATGTTGTGAAGAAAGATAGGACTAGGAGGACCGGAGTTTTACAGGGAGCTGTTAACACAACAAGCTGGCAGCGGAGGGAGGGGAGGCGGGGGGAGGGAGAGGGGGGGCGGAGGGAGGGGAGGCGGGGGGGGGGACGGAGGGAGAGGGAGGGTGGAGCGAGGAGAGGCGGTGGGGAGAACGGAGGGAGGGGAGGCGGGGGGGAACGGAGGGAGAGGGAGGGTGGAGCGAGGAGAGGCGGTGGGGAGAACGGAGCGAGGGGAGGCGGTGGGGGGAACGGAGCGAGGGGGGGCGGTGGGGGAACGGAGCGAGGGGAGGCGGGGGGGGGGGGAACGGAGCGAGGGGAGGCGGGGGGGGGGGAACGGAGCGAGGGGAGGCGGGGGGGGGGAACGGAGCGAGGGGAGGCGGGGGGGGGAACGGAGCGAGGGGAGGCGGTGGGGGAACGGAGCGGGAGGGGACGGAGCGAGGGGAGGCGGGGGGGGAACGGAGCGGGAGGGGACGGAGCGAGGGGAGGCGCGGGGAACGGAGCGAGGGGAGGCAGGGGGGGAAACAATCCTTGGATTTATAGAGTCCATTTAATTCAGAAGAGCAGTAGAGGATGTTGAGAAGTCATAGAACCCATGTAAACAGGATTAGCTTTGTAAGAGGGAGTTCCACAATTACCTACCCACTTAGTGTTATTATGTGTGATTCTTCTACAAGAATACTACAGCCCTGCCATGTACGATTTAGGATCATGGTGGTGATTACTGTAAATGTATATTAAGCCTCCGTTCGTATTGTGTAATCCCACAGTAATACCAATGTTTTGTTGTGTAGAGCTATTGTTTGACTATAGAAGGATGGCAACAAGGCTAAAGCTAATCCTGTTTTCTATTCGGGTGGTTAAAGCTCTGGGCCAGTATCCGAGGTTGCCCGTTCGAAACCCCGAGCCGACAAGGCGAAAAATCTGTTATTCTGCCCTTGAGCAAGGCAGTTAACCCCTCAAAACAACAGCTCCCCGGACCCCCGGTTTGGCCCCTCTCCGGATTCAGAGTGGTTAAATTAAAAGCGGATGTCAAGTTTAGGTTGGTCCTTCATGATAGTTTTTTATCCCCTATCACATTTCATTACGCTTTAAAGCAAAACCTGCACTCCAAATCACCAAATAGATAGTATGGGTATACTTGTCTAGAACACATTCTTCTGTCTATATCGTCACGAGAAAGCTTTTTATAGTATTATATTTATGTTATAATTATATTGATATTTGTTTCAAATATCCTCAAAGTTCACAGTACGCTGTCAGATTAATGTTCTTCCTTCCCTCAGCTGCCATGGCGCAAAAAGCATATTTTTAATTTATTTTTTAAATCTCCTCTGCCCTGCTTACTTGCAGGCTCACGGGGCCCTTGAGCGTTGCCGTAGCAACCTGACTCGGCACCGCTTTTCTGCCAGGCTGAACATGGTGATACTGTAACTCGTAAAATTGACAGTGCAGTTTTGTTTCAGGGTTTTTTACAACTAGGTTATCTACTTCACATGCTGATATTGACTTTTGGTATTATTTTGTGGAGCTTTGTTTTCTAGCTAGCAACCTAGCTAACCCAGTCAACCTTTCTAGAGAGAGCATTGCATTGTGGGTTTTGTATTGGACTTGAGCTCTGCAGATTTCCACAACAATTTTCACATGGCTGGGAAATGCAAAAATATTTCACAGCGCATATTATTATTATTATTATTATTATTCTCACATATATTTGCATTATTTAACAATGTAAATCTAGGAATTTGTGGTTTTGAGTGGTTTATTCCTGTTAATGGGGAAAGGACATGGTTAGGAAGCTACCATCGATCGCCATGACAATTCTCTCAGGTTGTTCACTCAGTAGCCTAATGTCTGTATGTAAACTGGTCTTAACCAGAAGGACATAGAGCTGTGTTTTTTGTCTTTTAGAATACATATTTTTTTTATATTGTTATGAAGGAGGATTTCATTAAACAAGAATAGTCTAGGGACGTTTAAAAAATAATAATTCAAACACATAGCCAGTGGCCAAGATGCTACATTTCAGTGGCCAAGATGCTACATTTCAGTGGCCAAGATGCTACATTCCAGTGGCCAAGATGCTACATTCCAGTGGCCAAGATGCTACATTCCAGTGGCCAAGATGCTACATTCCAGTGGCCAAGATGCTACATTCCAGTGGCCAAGATGCTACATTCCAGTGGCCAAGATGCTACATTCCAGTGGCCAAGATGCTACATTCCAGTGGCCAAGATGCTACATTCCAGTGGCCAAGATGCTACATTCCAGTGGCCAAGATGCTACATTTCAGTGGCCAAGATGCTACATTCCAGTGGCCAAGATGCTACATTCCAGTGGCCAAGATGCTACATTCCAGTGGCCAAGATGCTACATTCCAGTGGCCAAGATGCTACATTCCAGTGGCCAAGATGCTACATTCCAGTGGCCAAGATGCTACATTCCAGTGGCCAAGATGCTACATTTCAGTGGCCAAGATGCTACATTCCAGTGGCCAAGATGCTACATTCCAGTGGCCAAGATGCTACATTCCAGTGGCCAAGATGCTACATTCCAGTGGCCAAGATGCTACATTTCAGTGGCCAAGATGCTACATTTCAGTGGCCAAGATGCTACATTTCAGTGGCCAAGATGCTATATTCCAGTGGCCAAGATGCTACATTCCAGTGGCCAAGATGCTACATTCCAGTGGCCAAGATGCTACATTTCAGTGGCCAAGATGCTACATTCCAGTGGCCAAGATGCTACATTCCAGTGGCCAAGATGCTACATTCCAGTGGCCAAGATGCTACATTCCAGTGGCCAAGATGCTACATTCCAGTGGCCAAGATGCTACATTCCAGTGGCCAAGATGCTACATTCCAGTGGCCAAGATGCTACATTCCAGTGGCCAAGATGCTACATTCCAGTGGCCAAGATGCTACATTCCAGTGGCCAAGATGCTACATTCCAGTGGCCAAGATGCTACATTCCAGTGGCCAAGATGCTACATTCCAGTGGCCAAGATGCTACATTTCAGTGGCCAAGATGCTACATTCCAGTGGCCAAGATGCTACATTCCAGTGGCCAAGATGCTATATTCCAGTGGCCAAGATGCTACATTCCAGTGGCCAAGATGCTACATTCCAGTGGCCAAGATGCTACAGTGGCCAAGATGCTACATTCCACATTTCAGTGGCCAAGATGCTACATTCCAGTGGCCAAGATGCTATATTCCAGTGGCCAAGATGCTACATTCCAGTGGCCAAGATGCTACATTCCAGTGGCCAAGATGCTACATTCCAGTGGCCAAGATGCTACATTCCAGTGGCCAAGATGCTACATTCCAGTGGCCAAGATGCTACATTCCAGTGGCCAAGATGCTACATTCCAGTGGCCAAGATGCTACATTCCAGTGGCCAAGATGCTACATTCCAGTGGCCAAGATGCTACATTCCAGTGGCCAAGATGCTACATTCCAGCAGGTTCCTGCTCCTTTAGAAAACAAGAGAATCTCCTCACAGGTCATCTGTTACCATGCTCCTCACAGGTCATCTGTTACCATGCTCCTCACAGGTCATCTGTTACCATGCTCCTCACAGGTCATCTGTTACCATGCTCCTCACAGGTCATCTGTTACCATGCTCCTCACAGGTCATCTGTTACCATGCCCTTCACAGGTCATCTGTTACCATGCTCTTCACAGGTCATCTGTTACCATGCTCCTCACAGGTCATCTGTTACCATGCTCTTCACAGGTCATCTGTTACCATGCCCTTCACAGGTCATCTGTTACCATGCCCTTCACAGGTCATCTGTTACCATGCCCTTCACAGGTCATCTGTTACCATGCTCCTCACAGGTCATCTGTTACCATGCTCTTCACAGGTCATCTGTTACCATGCCCTTCACAGGTCATCTGTTACCATGCTCCTCACAGGTCATCTGTTACCATGCTCCTCACAGGTCATCTGTTACCATGCCCTTCACAGGTCATCTGTTACCATGCTCCTCACAGGTCATCTGTTACCATGCTCCTCACAGGTCATCTGTTACCATGCTCCTCACAGGTCATCTGTTACCATGCTCTTCACAGGTCATCTGTTACCATGCTCTTCACAGGTCATCTGTTACCATGCTCTTCACAGGTCATCTGTTACCATGCTCTTCACAGGTCATCCGTTACCATGCTCCATCTGGACATTACAGGAGAGTCATATTCACTGGGAACAAAATGGAAGCAAGTGAGCCAGAACTGCAAGGGTCTATCTGAACTTGTCCAGTGTAGAAACGTTTTTAATTTTTTTCCCAATTGCGAAACGTTTTGCTACAGTGTGCACGAATGAATATGATCCTGGTAAACCGAGAGGGTGTTTGGGGTCTGCCTCTCTCTTTCTCCGTGTTCACACAGGCTTCTTCTTCTTCTTGTGACTCCGGCTCAGCTAGGAGAGCTGGACGTTCTGGATGGGGGACTGGCTTTAAAGTTGCACTATGCAGAAATTGCTCCCATCACTTCCTGGTTGTTAAATTCTAATAGTTTTGCATTATTTCAGGTTGTGACAAAACGAGCAAGTGTGTAAGTGTAGAGAATCATTGTGCTTCTCTTAACAGCTCTAAAATATATTTTCCATAACTAAAAAGATGTTGTATTTTCAGCTTTTTGTGAAGCTGGTGTACAAAACGGAACTTAAGAACGGGACGCATAGAAATACTGCATATAGAACAGATTTACCTCTTCCTAGACTTGTGTTCAAGGAGAATGACCGATCTATAACTCTAATTTCTATGTGAATTTGGGTCGCCCCCCCCCCTCCATAAAGTTACTTATTGCAACTTTTAAAAAGTCACATGGAGATGATGTCACACAGACACCAGAAACCGAAACAATGGTGACAGATTCACCTCCCCCCTCGTTGTACCTGATCACTGTCTGTCTGCTCGTCTGCAGACGAGATGATTTTATAAACGTTTAACTGCGGAGGAATATCACCTCTTATTGCATGTATTTTGCTGACATCGTACATTATTTTATTTTACCTTTATTTAACCAGGCAAGTCAGTTAAGAACAAATTCTTATTTTCAATGACGGCCTAGGAACAGTGGGTTAACTGCCTAGGAACAGTGGGTTAACTGCCTGTTCAGGGGCAGAACGACAGATTTGTACCTTGTCAGCTCAGGGGTTTGAACTTGCAACCTTCCGGTTACTAGTCCAATGCTCTAACCACTAGGCTACCCTGCCGCCCCATTATGACAAGTATGCAACTAGAGAGATGTGAAGATTCAAATGAAATGTTTACTAATATGGGTGATTTTTAATGATGACTACAACCGGCAAACTATTAGTAACTATTAGTTTGATGGTCCTTGAAATACATCCACAGGTACACCTCCAATGGACTCAAATGATGTCAATTAGCCTATCAGAAGCTTCTAAAGCCATGACATCATTTTCTTTTAAACTAGTTTAAAGGATCTGTGTTTGTTCTATTTAGCGTTATCACACCAATTCAGACAATTTATCGTAATATACAGTTGAAGTCGGATGTTTACAAACACTTAGGTTGAATTAAAACTTGTTTTTTTCCAACCACTCCACAAATGTCTTGTTAACAAACTATAGTTTTGGCAAGTCGGTTAGGACATCTACTTGGTGCATGACACAAGTAATTTTTCCAACGATTGTTTACAGACAGATTATTTCACTGTATCACAATTCCAGTGGGTCAGAAGTTTACATACACTATGTTGACTGTGCCTTTAAACAGCTTGGAAAATTCCAGAAAATTATGTCATGGCTTTAGAAGCTTCTGATAGGCTAATTGACATCATTTGAGTCAATTGGAGGTGTACCTGTGGATGTATTTCAAGGCCTACCTTCAAACTCAGTGCCTCTTTGCTTGACATCATGGGGAAATCAAAAGAAATCAGCCAAGACCTCAGAAAAAGAATTATAGACCTCCACAATTCTGGTTCATCCTTGGGAGCAATTTCCAAATGCCTGAAGGTACCACCTTCATCTGTACAAACAATAGTACGCAAGTATAAACACCATGGGACCACGCTGCCGTCATACCGCTCAGGAAGGAGACACGTTCTGTCTCCTAGAGATGAACGTACTTTGGTGTAAAAAGTGCAAATCAATCCCAGAACAACAGCAAAGGACCTTATGAAGATGCTGGAGGAAACAGGTACAGAAGTATCTATATCCACAGTAAAACGAGTCCTATATCAACATAACCTGAAAGGCTGCTCAGCAAGGAAGAAGCCACTGCTCCAAAACCGCCATTAAAAAAAGCCAGACTACGGTTTGCAACTGCACATGGGGACAAAGATCGTACTTTTTGGAGAAATGTCCTCTGGTCTGATGAAACAAAAATATAACTGTTTGGCCATAATGACCATCGTTATGTTTGGAGGAAAAAGGAGGAGGCTTTGAAGCCAAAGAACACCATCCCACCGTGAAGCACGGGGGTGGCAGCGTCATGTTGTGGCGGTGCTTTTCTGCAGGAGGGACTGGTGCACTTCACAAAATAGATGGCATCATGAGCCAGAAAAATGATGAGGATATATTGACGCAACATCTCAAGACATCAGTCAGGAAGTTAAAGCTTGGTCACAAATGGGTCTTCCAAATGAACAATGACCCCAAGCATACTTCCAAAGTTCTATGCAAAATGGCTTCAGGACAACAAAGTCAAGGTATTGGAGTGGCCATCACAAAGCCCAGACCTCAATCCCATAGAAAATGTGTGGGCAGAACTGAAAAAGCGTGTGTGAGCAAGGAGGCCTACAAACTGAACTCAGTTACACCAGCTCTGTCAGGAGGAATGGGACAAAATTCACCCAACTTATTGTGGGAAGCTTGTGGAAGGCTACCCGAAACGTTTGACCCAAGTTAAACAATTTAAAGGCAACGCTACCAAATACTAATTGAGTGTATGTAAACTTCTGACCCACTGGGAATGTGATGAAAGAAATAAAAGCTGAAATAAATCATAGTCTCTACTATTATTCTGACATTTCACATTCTTAAAATAAAGTGTTGATCCTATCTGACCTAAAACAGGGCATTTTTACTAGGATTAAATGTCAGAAATTGTGAAACTGAGCTTGAATGTATTTGACTAAGGTGTAAAAGTCTGACTTCAACTGTATATATATATATATATATATATATATATATATACAATATAACTGTAAGACATATTACTTTGCTGCAGCAGTGGTCCACAAGAGGTCACAATGTTGTCGTAGCTCTGAACAGGCTCTTTACATTGGGGCTTTATTGGCAAGGGAAACGTGTGTTTACCATGGGGCTTTATTGGCAAGGGAAACGTGTGTTTACCATGGGGCTTTATTGGCAAGGGAAACGTGTGTTTACAATGGGGCTTTATTGGCAAGGGAAACGTGTGTCTACAATGGGGCTTTATTGGCAAGGGAAACGTGTGTTTACAATGGGGCTTTATTGGCAAGGGAAACGTGTGTTTACAATGGGGCTTTATTGGCAAGGGAAACGTGTGTTTACAATGGGGCTTTATTGGCAAGGGAAACGTGTGTCTACAATGGGGCTTTATTGGCAAGGGAAACGTGTGTCTACAATGGGGCTTTATTGGCAAGGGAAACGTGTGTCTACAATGGGGCTTTATTGGCAAGGGAAACGTGTGTCTACAATGGGGCTTTATTGGCAAGGGAAACGTGTGTCTACAATGGGGCTTTATTGGCAAGGGAAACGTGTGTCTACAATGGGGCTTTATTGGCAAGGGAAACGTGTGTTTTTTTTTACAATGTTTATTTCACTTGCTTTGGCAAAGTGAAAAGACAAAAAACAAACAAAAACTATCAAAATTGAACAGTAAATATTGCAATCCAAAAAGATTCACGCGTTATATTATTAGCTATGTACAGTGTTTTAGCAATGTGCAAGTAGTTGTCGTATGAATAGTAGGGAGAGATAAATAAACAGATCAATATTGCTGGTATTTACAATGTTGTTTGTGTTCCACTGGTTGCCCTTTTCTCATCGCAATGGGCCACATCTTGCTGCTGTGATTGCACACTGTGGTATTTTGCCTAATAGATAAGGGAGTTTATAAATGTTTGATTTCTTTTCAACATCTTGTTTGGGTCTAGCAGGAGGGTTGGGAAGTTCAGCTCAGTTTCCACCTCGTTTTGTGGGCGCTGTGTCTTCTCTCGAGAGGCAGGTCTATTGCTGCCTCTCACAATAGCAAGGCTATGCTCATAGTCAAGGATGTTCTTAGTTTTGGGTCAGTCACAGTGAGTGGTCAGGTATTCTGCCACTGTATGCTCTCTAAGGCCAGATAGCATTCCAATGTGCTCTGTTTGTTTTGGTTGACGCTTTCCAGTGTGTCATGTAATTATCTGTTTGCTTTCTCATAGTTTGGTTGGGTCTAATTGTTTTGCTGTCCTGGGGCTATGTGGGGTCTGTTTGTCTTTGTGAACAGAGCCCCAGAACCAGCTGGATGATGGGACTCTAGGTTCATCTCTCTGTAGGTGATGGCTCTGTGGTGGAATTGCTGTCCTGGGGCTATGTGGGGTCTGTTTGTCTTTGTGAACAGAGCCCCAGAACCAGCTGGATGATGGGACTCTAGGTTCATCTCTCTGTAGGTGATGGCTCTGTGGTGGAATTGCTGTCCTGGGGCTATGTGGGGTCTGTTTGTCTTTGTGAACAGAGCCCCAGAACCAGCTGGATGATGGGACTCTAGGTTCATCTCTCTGTAGGTGATGGCTCTGTGGTGGAATTGCTGTCCTGGGGCTATGTGGGGTCTGTTTGTCTTTGTGAACAGAGCCCCAGAACCAGCTGGATGATGGGACTCTAGGTTCATCTCTCTGTAGGTGATGGCTCTGTGGTGGAATTGCTGTCCTGGGGCTATGTGGGGTCTGTTTGTCTTTGTGAACAGAGCCCCAGAACCAGCTGGATGATGGGACTCTAGGTTCATCTCTCTGTAGGTGATGGCTCTGTGGTGGAATTGCTGTCCTGGGGCTATGTGGGGTCTGTTTGTCTTTGTGAACAGAGCCCCAGAACCAGCTGGATGATGGGACTCTAGGTTCATCTCTCTGTAGGTGATGGCTCTGTGGTGGAATTGCTGTCCTGGGGCTATGTGGGGTCTGTTTGTCTTTGTGAACAGAGCCCCAGAAACAGCTGGATGATGGGACTCTAGGTTCATCTCTCTGTAGGTGATGGCTCTGTGGTGGAATTGCTGTCCTGGGGCTATGTGGGGTCTGTTTGTCTTTGTGAACAGAGCCCCAGAACCAGCTGGATGATGGGACTCTAGGTTCATCTCTCTGTAGGTGATGGCTCTGTGGTGGAATGCGTGAGCTTCCTTTTAGGTGGATGTAGAATTGAACATGCTATTTCATGGATTTTGATATCTAATTCTGCTCTGCATGCATTGTTCCGGGTTTTGCGTTGTACACAGTATATGTTTTGTGAAATTTTGGTTGGTGAGCGGACCCCAGACCTCAGACCTAACAACCATAGAGGGCAATGGGTTCTATAACTGATTCTCTCTATCTCTATCTTGTTCCCACTCAGTCCTGTGGGCCTTTATATATTTTTGGCCTTCAGTCGACTGCCATGGAGGATTTAAAGGGATACTGCGAGATGTTCTACTTCCCTAGACTGAGATGAAATGATTTGCTACTTCCCCCAGAGTCAAATGAAGTCATGGTTACCATTTTTTTTTGTCTCTTTGTGGAGTTTTAGGATAATTGAAGTTAGCTGATTGTTAGCTTAGCACAATTGCTGAAAGTATAGTAACTAGCTCCTCTAAGAAGCAGTGAAATAGACCAAACTACTCAAGCTGGGTGGTTAGCAATTCATACTCTATGTATTCAGTAGCCATGAAGTGCTTTGAAAGGTTGGTCATGGCTTACATCAAATCAAATTTTATTTGTCATATGCGCCGACTACAACAGGTAATAGACCTTACAGTGAAACACTTAATTACAAGCCCTTAACCAACGATGCATTTTTAAGAAAATACCTACAACAAAAAAAGTTATAGTTATGAATAACAAATAATTAAAGAGCAGCAGTAAATAACAATAGCGAGGCTACATACAGAGTCAATGTGGAGGCTACATACAGAGTCAATGTGGAGGCTACATACAGAGTCAATGTGGAGGCTATATACAGAGTCAATGTGGAGGCTATATACAGAGTCAATGTGGAGGCTATATACAGAGTCAATGTGGAGGCTACATACAGAGTCAATGTGGAGGCTACATACAGAGTCAATGTGGAGGCTATATACAGAGTCAATGTGGAGGCTATATACAGAGTCAATGTGGAGGCTATATACAGAGTCAATGTGGAGGCTATATACAGAGTCAATGTGGAGGCTACATACAGAGTCAATGTGGAGGCTACATACAGAGTCAATGTGGAGGCTATATACAGAGTCAATGTGGAGGCTATATACAGAGTCAATGTGGAGGCTACATACAGAGTCAATGTGGAGGCTATATACAGAGTCAATGTGGAGGCTACATACAGAGTCAATGTGGAGGCTACATACAGAGTCAATGTGGAGGCTATATACAGAGTCAATGTGGAGGCTACATACAGAGTCAATGTGGAGGCTATATACAGAGTCAATGTGGAGGCTATATACAGAGTCAATGTGGAGGCTATATACAGAGTCAATGTGGAGGCTACATACAGAGTCAATGTGGAGGCTACATACAGAGTCAATGTGGAGGCTACATACAGAGTCAATGTGGAGGCTACATACAGAGTCAATGTGGAGGCTATATACAGAGTCAATGTGGAGGCTACATACAGAGTCAATGTGGAGGCTATATACAGAGTCAATGTGGAGGCTATATACAGAGTCAATGTGGAGGCTATATACAGAGTCAATGTGGAGGCTACATACAGAGTCAATGTGGAGGCTACATACAGAGTCAATGTGGAGGCTACATACAGAGTCAATGTGGAGGCTACATACAGAGTCAATGTGGAGGCTATATACAGAGTCAATGTGGAGGCTATATACAGAGTCAATGTGGAGGCTATATACAGAGTCAATGTGGAGGCTACATACAGAGTCAATGTGGAGGCTACATACAGAGTCAATGTGGAGGCTACATACAGAGTCAATGTGGAGGCTACATACAGAGTCAATGTGGAGGCTACATACAGAGTCAATGTGGAGGCTATATACAGAGTCAATGTGGAGGCTATATACAGAGTCAATGTGGAGGCTATATACAGAGTCAATGTGGAGGCTATATACAGAGTCAATGTGGAGGCTATATACAGAGTCAATGTGGAAGCTACATACAGAGTCAATGTGGAGGCTATATACAGGGGGTACCGGTACAGAGTCAATGTGGAGACTATATACAGAGTCAATGTGGAGACTATATACAGAGTCAATGTGGAGGCTATATACAGAGTCAATGTGGAGGCTACATACAGAGTCAATGTGGAGGCTATATACCGAGTCAATGTGGAGGCTACATACAGAGTCAATGTGGAGGCTATATACAGAGTCAATGTGGAGGCTATATACAGAGTCAATGTGGAGGCTATATACAGAGTCAATGTGGAGGCTATATACAGAGTCAATGTGGAGGCTATATACAGAGTCAATGTGGAGGCTATATACAGGGTCAATGTGGAGGCTACATACAGAGTCAATGTGGAGGCTACATACAGAGTCAATGTGGAGGCTACATACAGAGTCAATGTGGAGGCTATATACAGAGTCAATGTGGAGGCTATATACAGAGTCAATGTGGAGGCTATATACAGAGTCAATGTGGAGGCTATATACAGAGTCAATGTGCGGGGGCACCGGTTAGTCGAGGTAATTGAGGTAATGTGTACATGTTGTTAAGAGTTAAAGTGACTATGCATAGATAATAAACAGAGAGTAGCAGCAGTGTAAAGGGGAGTGGGGAGCAATGCAAATAGTCTGGGTAGCCATTTGGTTAGCTGTTCAGGAATCTTATGGGTTTGGGGTAGAAGCTTTTAAGAAGCCTTTTGGTCCTAGACCTGGCGCTCTGGTACCGCTTGCCGTGTGGTAGCAGAGAGAACAGTCTATGGACTAGGGTCGTTGTAGTCTTTGACAATTTTTAGGGCCTTCATCTGACCCCGCCTGGTATAGAGGTCCTGGATGGCAGGAAGCTTGGCCCCGGTGATGCACTGGGCCATAACCACTACCCTCTGTAGTGCCTTGCGATTGGAGGTTGAGCAGTTGACATACCAGGCAGTAATGTAACCGGTCAGGATGCTCTCGATGGTGCAGCTGTTGAAAGTTTGGGGGATTTGGTCCATTCCAAATCTTTTCTGTCTCCTGAAGGGGAATAGGTTTTGTTGTGCCCTTTTTCTGTCTTGGTGTGTTTCGACCATGATAGTTTGTTGGTGATGTGGACACCAAGGAACTTTGAAACTCTCAACCAGCTCCACTGCAGCCCCGGGTGCTGTTTTAGTGCCAGCATTGGTCTGTGGTGGTATGTAGACAGCTACGAAAAATACAGATAGTGTGGTCCATTGCTTATCATGAGATACTCTACCTCAGACAAGCAAAGCCTCGAGACTTCCTTAGATATCGTGCACCGGCTGTTGTTTACATATATGCATAGGCCCCCACCCCTTGTCTTACCAGAGGCTGCTGTTCTATCCTGCCGATAGAGTGTAAAACCTTTACAGCAGTATGTTCTTAATGTCGTCATTCAGCCACGACTCGGTGAAACATAAGATATTACAGTTTTTAATGTCCCGTTGGTAGAATATACGTGCTTTCAGTTTGTCCTATTTATTTTCCAGCGATTGTACGTTAGCTAGCAGGACGGAAGGCAAAGGCAGATTAGCCACATATCGTCTGATCCTCACAAGGCAATCTCTTTAAATCTCAGTTTCCTTCTCCAGCGAATGACGGGAATCTGGTCGGGTGTCTGTAGTATCTCCCTCCCCTCCGACTCATTGAAGGAAAAACTCTTTGTCTAATCTGAGGTGAGTAATCACAGTTCTGATGTCCAGAAGCTCTTTTTGGTCATAAGAGATGGTAGCAGCAACATTATGTACAAAATAAGTTACGAACAACGCGGAAAACAAAATTAACAAAATAGGATGGTTGTTTTAAGAGCCGATAAGACGGAAGCCATTGCCTCCAACATCATCAACCAGGAAACCCTGGATCCACTCTAAACCACACCAACAGATCCACAGATGATCCACACTGCCCGGGTTGCCTGGCTGAATTCCTAAACTGGAGTCCCTGGATGAGTAGGAGGCACTACCTGGTCAGTCCCTGGATGGGAGACCAGATGCTGCTGGATGTGCTGTTGGAGGGCCAGTAGGAGGCACTCCCTGGTCAGTCCCTGGATGGGAGACCAGAAGCTGCTGGAAGTGGTGTTGGAGGGCCAGTAGGAGGCACTCCCTGGTCAGTCCCTGGATGGGAGACCAGAAGCTGCTGGAAGTGGTGTTGGAGGGCCAGTAGGAGGCACTCCCTGGTCAGTCCCAGGATCGGAGACCAGATGCTGCTGGATGTGCTGTTGGAGGGCCAGTAGGAGGCACTCCCTGGTCAGTCCCTGGATGGGAGACCAGATACTGCTGGAAGTGGTGTGTTGGATGGCCAGTAGGAGGCACTCTTCCCTCTGGTCCAAGAAAATATCCCAATGCCCCAGGGCAGTGCCCTGTGTAGGGCTGCCATGTGTAGGGTGCCGTCTTTCGAGATGGGACGTTAAACGGGTGTCCTGACTCTCTGAGGTCATTAAAGATCCCATGACACTTATCGTAAGAGTAGGGGTGTTAAACCCCGGTGTCCTGACTACATTCCCAATCTGGCCCTCATACCATCACGGTCACCTAATAATCCCCAATTTACAATTGGCTCGTTCATCCCCCTCCTCTGCCCTGTAACTATTCCCCAGGTCGTTGCTGTAAATGAAAATGTGTTCTCAGTCAATTTACCTGGTAAAATAAGGATGAATTCAAATAAATAAATAAAATAGTCACTTTATCCCTACCTACATGTACAAATGACCTTGACTATCTTGTACATTGACTCTGTACCGGTGCACCCTGTATACATATATATACCTGCATATAGCCTCGTTATTGTTATTTAACATATATATTTTTTTAAGTTCAATATAAAATTGCATTGTTACTTTTTCATTTTTTACTTTATTTAGTAATTTTTAAAAATATTTTTAATATATTTTGATTTAGTAAATATTTTCTTAACTATTTATTGAACTGCATCGTTGGTTAAGAGCTTGTAAGTAAGAATTTCACAGTAGAGTCTACATCTGTTCCATTCAGCGTATGTGACAAAATAAAGTTTAATTTGATTCTTTACAAGTGTATATGAAACTGAAGTTATTTAAACAAATAAAAATTCTCCAAAGTAGGCATTTCATTAATCCGGCGATGTCGCAAGGATAAGCTGAGACTTCTCAAGTCAACACAGCTAGCCAGTCAATATGCAACAAGCCTGTATTGACACGGTTTAAAACAATAACTATTGTCCTTCAGGAGAAATGCCATACCCTACGCCTCAATTTGCAATAGCAAATAAAACAGCCTCGTGTTCCCTTCACAAACAGTGGTAAACTAAAAAGTCCATCCCTTTCCAAACCTTTTTATAACAGAAACATTGCTCAGATGCCTTTAAGACTTTTTATTCGTCCTTCATGACTTCCAGGCTTGTTTTATTCCACCCATGGTTAATTCACTGATCATGTGGGTCTGAAAAGCCAGCCTGTCCATATAATATGTCCTTTAGTGCCAGGACTCATGTCCATACGTCCATGATGAGGTCAGCATGGAATAACTTTTACACGCAATAGGCGAGCTTAACAGCGCTGAGATTTCTAGAGTTATTGGACCACTGAGAATATTTTTGTCTATTTCACCCCAAAAAAGAAAAACAGAGAGAGAAAGGACACATGTCACCAATCACGTTGAAATTTCTCCTTACGTAGTTTCTGGAAAGGTCTCCTGACGTAGGTAGTTTCTGGAAAGGTCTCCTGACGTAGGTAGTTTCTGGAAAGGTCTCCTGACGTAGGTAGTTTCTGGAAAGGTCTCCTGACGTAGGTAGTTTCTGGAAAGGTCTCCTGACGTAGGTAGTTTCTGGAAAGGTCTCCTGACGTAGGTAGTTTCTGCCACTGCCCTGTGATTTCACGATCTACAAATATCAATGTTTATGGATATTAACTTTCTATATTTTTTTTATTATTGAACTCCTTCGGTGGAAAATGTCCACAATAATTGTAAAATCCACAAACTGTGGACAGTGTAATGACTGATTCATCTCCATTAATTACGATTTGATAGGTTCATTATCCATCTCGTATAATATTATGAACAAAAAAAACAAACATTTTAAGTGAGAAGTAGGCATAGTTCTGGGGCAGCAGGTAGCCTATTGGTTAGAGCTTTGGACTAGTAACCGAAAGGTTGCAAGATCGAATCCCCG
The DNA here is from genome assembly GCF_002021735.2 of Oncorhynchus kisutch. Classification (NCBI taxonomy): domain Eukaryota; kingdom Metazoa; phylum Chordata; class Actinopteri; order Salmoniformes; family Salmonidae; genus Oncorhynchus; species Oncorhynchus kisutch. The sequence continues at coordinate 45,280,862 of NC_034196.2, read as the reverse complement.
TCGCTGACCAGGTACAAATCTGTCGTTCTGCCCCTGAACAAGTTTAACCCTCTGTTTCTAGGCCGTCATTGAAAATAAGATTTTGACTTAAATAAAGGTTAAAAATATATAAATAATGCTCTACCAAGGTTTTCCAGCTTTGACCTGTTGGTATTATACTTCAAACTATGTTTGCTTAGGATTCAAACCTTCTCAAACAGTCTCATTCACTCTCATAGAGGAGATGCTTCCACAATAATGTGATTTATACCACATACAAGAAAAAGTTCAAGCTTTTTAAAAATTATATGAAAACAAGCTTTGCTTTTATACTTACAAGACCATCATGATTAATCAAGCAATTATACATTATAATTGTAATGTGGTGCCTGCCAGTATTTCCTTAAACCTTTATATTTAGAAATACATTTCATTAAGAGAAGAAAAATACATATTTCATGATATATTTGGGGTCAGTAGGTAAGTCAGTCACGGCCGGTTGTGATACAGCCTGGAATCGAACCAGGTCTGTAGTGACGCCTCTAGCACTGAGATGCGTTGGAAACTGTATCACAGCCGGCCATGACTGACTTAAGTAAAGGTTTAAAAAAATTATATTAACATAAGCTTAGAAACACTTGTTTTGCAAACATGGTCCTGTTTTATCAATTACTGTGTATATATATATATATATATATATATATATATACAGTGGAAGTCAGAAGTTCACAATTCATTTTTCCAACAATTGTTGACAGACAGATTATTTCACTATATACACTAAGTTGACTGTGACAGCTTCGAAAATTCCAGAAAATGATGTCATGGCTTTAGAAGCTTCTGATAGGCTAATTGACATCATTTGAGTCCATTGGAGGTGTACCCGTGGATGTATTTCAAGGCCTACCTTCAAACTCAGTGTCTCTTTTCTTGACATTATGGGAAAATCAAAAGAAATCTGCCAAGACTTCAGAAAAAGAATTGTAGACCTCCACAAGTCTGGTTCATCCTTGGGAGCAATTTCCAAACCTCTGAAGGTCCCATGTTCATCTGTACAAACAATAGTACGCAAGTATAAACACCATGGGACCACGCAACTGTCATACCGCTCAGGAAGGAGACACGTTCTGTCTCCTAGAGATGAATGTACTTTGGCGCGAAAAGTGCAAATCAATCCCAGAACAACAGCAAAGGACCTTGTGAAGATGCTGGAGGAAACAGGTACAGAAGTATCTATATCCACAGTAAAACGAGTCCTATATTGACATAACCTGAAAGGCCGCTCAGCAAGGACGAAGCCACTGCTCCAAAACCGCCAATAAAAAGCCAGACTACGGTTTGCAACTGCACATGTGGACAAAGATTGTACTTTTTGGAGAAATGTCCTCTGGTCTGATGAAACAAAAATATAACTGCTTGGCCATAATGACCATCGTTATGTTTGGAGGAAAAAGGGGGAGGCTTGCAAGCCAAAGAACACCATCCCAACTGTGAAGCACGGGGGTGGCAACATCAAGCTGTGGGGGTGCTTTGCTGCAGGAGGGACTGGTGCACTTCACAAAATGGATGGCATCATGAGGTAGGAAAATTATGTGGATATATTGAAGCAACATCTCAAGATATCAGTCAGGAAGTTAAAGCTTGGTCGTAATTGGGTCTTCCAAATGGACAATGACCCCAAGCATACTTCCAAAGTTGTGGCAAAATGGCTTAAGGACAACAGTCAAGGTATTGGAGTTGCCATCACAAAGCCCTGACCTCAATCCTATAGAAAATCTGTGGGCAGAACTGAAAAAGTGTGTGCAAGCAAGGAGGCCTACAAACCTGACTTAGTTACAACCGCTCAGTCAGGAGGAATGGGCCAAAATTCACCCAACTTATTTTGGGAAGCTTGTGGAAGGCTACCCGAAACGTTTGACCCAAGTTAAACAATTTAAAAGCAACGCTACCAAATACTAATTGAGTGTATTTAAACTTCTGACCCACTGGGAATGTGATGAAAGAAATAAAAGCTGAAATAAATCATTCTCTCTACTATTATTCTGACATTTCATATTCTGAAAATAAAGTGGTGATCCTAAGACAGAGCATTTTTACTAGGATTAAATGTCAGGAATTGTGATAAACTGAGTTTAAATGTATTTGGCTAAGGTGTATGTAAACTTCTGACTTCAACTGTATCTAAGCAAGTGTCTGAATTAATTAGGAGACGGGGCATCATGTGGTGTTACCGTTCTGCCGTGTTTGCGAATTCAAAGCACTTTCGATGAGTTATCTGTACAGCTGCCACCACTATCTTGATTTCCTTGCATTTTTACTCTCCGTGCTCGTTGCCCTAGCGACTCCAGACTCCACAGAGATACAGCGTGTAGACATGCTGCTCCAGAGTCAGTACTGTTCTTCCTCAGATGTGGAATAGAAAATTACTCAAGTAAAAGTGAAAGTTACCCAGTAAAACACTACTTGAGTAAAAGTCTAAAAGTGTAGTTGGTTCTAAATATACTTCAGTATCAAAAGTAAATGTATAAATCATTTCAAATTCCTTACATAAAGCAAGGCAGATGGCACCAGTTTCTTGTTTTAAAATGTACAGATAGCCAGGGGTCAGATCAGAGGCAGTAGGGATTATCAGGGATGTTCTCTGTTTAGTGAGTCTGCCAGATCAGAGGCAGTAGGGATGACCAGGGATGTTCTCTGTTTAGTGAGTCTGCCAGATCAGAGGCAGTAGGGATGACCAGGGATGTGACAGCAAGCTTGGAGTTTGCCAAAAGGCACCTAAAGACTCTCAGACCATGAGAAACAAGATTCTCTGGTCTGATGAAGCCAATATTGAACTCTTTGGCCTAAATGCCAAGCGTCACGTCTGGAGAAAACCTGGCACCATCCCTACGGTGAAGCATGGTGGTGGCTGCATCATGCTGTGAGGATGTTTTTCAGCGGTAGGGACTGGGAGACTAGTCAGGATCGAGGGAAAGATGAACAGAGCAAAACCTGCTCCAGAGCACTCAGGACCTCAGACTGGGGTGACAGTTCACCTTCCAACAGGACAACGACCCTAAGCACACAGCCAAGACAACACAGGAGTGGCTTCGGGACAAGTCTCTGAATGTCCTTGAGTGGCCCAATATACAAAAGTGAAATATACAATCAAATTAACAGTAAACATTACACTCACAGAAGTTCCAAAATGAGAAAGACATTTCAAATGTCATATTACGTCCAAATACAGTGTTGTAATGATGTGCAAATGGTTAAAGATCACAAGGGAAAATAAATAAGCATAAATATGGGTTGTGTTTACAATGGTGTTTGTTCTTCACTGGTTGCCCTTTTCTTGTGGCAACAGGTCACGCATCTTGCTGCTGTGATGTCACACTGTGGAATTTCACCCAGTAGATATGGGAGTTTATCAAAATCGGGTTTGTTTTTCGAATTCTTTGTGGATCTGTGTAACCTGAGGGATATATGTGTCTCTAATATGGTCATACATTGGGCAGGAGGTTAGTAAGTGGAGCTCAGTTTCCATCTCATTTTGTGGGCAGTGAGCACATAGCCTGTCTTCTCAGGAGGTTAGGAAGTGCAGCACATAGCCTGGCTTCTCAGGAGGTTAGGAAGTGCAGCACATAGCCTGGCTTCTCAGGAGGTTAGGAAGTGCAGCACATAGCCTGGCTTCTCAGGAGGTTAGGAAGTGCAGCACATAGCCTGTCTTCTCAGGAGGTTAGGAAGTGCAGCACATAGCCTGTCTTCTCAGGAGGTTAGGAAGTGCAGCACATAGCCTGGCTTCTCAGGAGGTTAGGAAGTGCAGCACATAGCCTGGCTTCTCAGGAGGTTAGGAAGTGCAGCACATAGCCTGGCTTCTCAGGAGGTTAGGAAGTGCAGCACATAGCCTGGCTTCTCAGGAGGTTAGGAAGTGGCAGCACATAGCCTGGCTTCTCAGGAGGTGAAGAAGCTTTCTTGCTCTTTTTCTTTCTTTCAATTCAAGGGGCTTTATTCGCATGGGAAACATATGTTTACATTGTAAGTGAAATAGATAAATAAAAGTGATATAACCCATAAAAAGTCTCCCTCTCTCTCTCCTCTCTCTCTCTCTCTTCTCTCTCTCTCTCTCTCTCTCTCTCTCCTCTCTCTCTCTCTCTCCTCTCCTCTCTCTCCTCTCTCTCGTCTCTTCTCTTCTCTCTCTCTCTTCTCTCTCTCTCTCTTCTCTCTCTCTCTCTGTCTTCTCTCCTCTCTGTCCTCTCCTCTCTCTCCTCTCTCTCTCTCGCTCTCTCTCTCTCTCT